>NW_017296441.1:403678-471613 GCF_001594075.2 Trachymyrmex cornetzi | reverse complement strand
GTAATAAATGACGAATTATAACGATTTCAAGCGGTAACAAATCATGACCATTTTAGTGTCATCATCTCCCGGACTATTAAACATTTTGTTACTAGTTTAAAATTCGTTTTTTTATACGAGATATTTCAATGGCTTAATAATTAACGTTAATAATGACTATATATATTATATGCATATATATTATAAATATATATGATATACATAATAATTATATGTATACATGTGATTTTTTTAACCTGAAACTTTCAAATATCTCGAAAAATAAGCACACAATAAAAAAAAATGTTAAGAATCAATATTTCATCATTCCGAGGGTGACATACACCGACGTTAAAATCAGCCCCCCCACCCCGCCCCCTGGGCGGTGAGGGGGGGCAAGTTTGAAATCTTAAATGAGAACCCCTATTTTTTATTGCATATTCGGAATCTTTGGCTAAAAGCACATACGATTTGTCTGAAACATTTTTCTCGATTCATGATAGATGGCGCTGTAATCGACGAAATTCAATTTCTTCGATTTCTCTTACTGAGTACCTAACCATGCTTACGATTCTGCAATACATTAACAATAAAAATATCACGTTTTCATTGTTAATACTCGAAATTAGTCTTAAAACTTTGCATTATTTTTAATTACTCATTAATTACTTCTCAAGAAACTACTTTTATTTTTTTTTTAATTTCAAATGGTAAGAAAAATATTTATCTGCAATAAATAGATATCTGCAATAAATCAGCCTAATTTAAAAAATTTAAAAAAGGGAACAGAAAACTACTACGTCCACGTCGTTGTTCCTGGGTCACGCTAAAAGTAGTTTCTTGAGAAGTAATTAATGAGTAATTAAAGATAATGAGAAGTTTTAACACTAATTTCGAGTATTAACAATGAAAACGTGATATTTTTATTGTTAATGTATTGCAGAATCGTAAGCATGGGTTCTCAGTAAGAGAAATCGAAGAAATTGAATTTCGTCGATTACAGCGCCATCTATCATGAATCGAGAAAAATGTTTCAGACAAATCGTATGTGCTTTTAGCCAAAGATTCCGAATATGCAATAAAAAATAGGGGTTCCCATTTAAGATTTCAAATTTGCCCCCCCCCCCTCGCCGCTCAGGGGACGGGGAGAGGGGGCTGATTTTAATGTGTATGTCATCCTCGGAATGAAATATTGATTCTTAACATTTTTTCTTAGTGTGCTTATTTTTCGAGATATTTGAAAGTTTCAGGTTAAAAAAATCACCCTGTATTTAACGTTTTTATTACTAACAAATATTTCGATTAAACATTTTTTAAACGTAAATTGTTTAATTACTTGAGTACATACTGATATCGAAGTGACTCCTTTGGTTCGTATTAATGCAGCATATTTAGCACGTATTAAACTTCATCGAATTTTATGTATTAATTAAATTAATGAAGATCAGATGTTTTTCTTCAATACTAAATTTCTGAGTAAATACATTTCTAATGTACACTGTTAGAAACGTTCGTGAATTTACAATATCCTTACAATAAAAATGTACAGTAAATTTACAAACCATAACATTTTGTTGTAATATCACAATATTTGTAAATTCACAATAGAAATTTGTCGTGAATTTACACTGGCGTGCCGCACATGCGTATTAGAGATTTACATATACTTTACCACAAAATGTTATTGTAATTTCACAATATAACTATATTAAATTTACAGCACATTTTTGTTGGATACAAATTTCTAACACTTTTGGACAGAAATTTCTTACAATGTACACGCTATTTTTTTTGTACAGGATAATTCTATCTGTTTGCAATTAATACAATCGCTTTTTCAATGATAATCAACATATTTCGATGTCAAAACCAATAATAAAGTCAATACACGTTCATACTACAGCTACGGTCGGCAAGTACAGAATTTCTACAAACTCTACAGAACAGAAATGATATTCACGATTTCTCCGTATGGGCGGCCGTAGTTGATGTTATAACCGAAGCGATGTCGCTGGTGGATTGACTAGTGATTGGTTCTAATGGTGGCACGCTAAAATAAAAAGAGAATAGTATTAAAATGTAATAAATAATTATTACATAATAGGACTTCTAACTTTTTTAATTAAAAATGATCTTACTATTTATTTATTTGAATATTTAAAGAATTAAATTTTGACAGTAAAATATGTAAAATATTATAATCTATAAGCAATAAAATTTATATTGTGTAGAAGTATCTCAAAACTATTGCAATTATTTTCATTCCTGAATTTTGAGTCAGTTTTTTTTAAACAAAACTAAAGTTATAAATGCATGTACTGAGGTACCACATAAATAAATTAACTTTATTTTTCTTTTTGTCCGAAGTTACCTCGACTTAATTTTAATTTTTTTTAAATAATTGGTTTATTAATAGAATTACCGATAGCGTACTGTATAACAATGTCGAAATATGTGCAAATCTTCTGTATTATAAATGAAGTGATTCGTGACTTACGTAAGAGTAGTTTGGCGATTCAACACGGCGGCGGTAGGTAATGCGAGAGGCGAGTGTGCATGCCCTAATTGTGTTCCAATTGGTGTACCTACAGGAAGACAATGTTCTTCGACCCCGCCACCACCCCCACCCCCGCTTGCGTACATATTCAACTGCAACGAGTCCACTGCAATATCAATAAAAAGACAATATCGATCACAATTACTTTGCTCGTCATTTTTCACGTGATTGTCATGTTTTTACATTACTCTTAACTTCTTTTAACAAACGATACCTATATGTATATGAATTGTATTTCAAGAAGATGTATGCATTATTCATAATATTACTCTATGACATGTCTAAATTTGCATATTTCTAATAATATATTTGTTTACATATCTTCATTTATTTTCGTTAATTATAGATATGTATTGATACTTAAATTATAAAGATTTAACGATCTGCTGATAGCTTCTTATCACGAATGAATATTCGAGATCTCAAAAATTCATCGAATAATTCATACGTTTATTAATCGATTTTAATCTTTATTTTACCGTTCACTTAAAAAGTGCCCCAAGGTTGTAACGTGATTTTCGAAAAAGATAAGCGATAATTCGAATAAAATTTTTTGAATTTTTCTTCGCTTTTATCTATTTTTATATCTTCAGCTTTGCAAAGCTGAAGTATTTTGACTATATGCGACAACATTAAATCAAAAGAACACTACAGTTTCATTAAATCAAAAGAGCACAAGAGTTTAATTGTAAATGAAAAATATCGAAATCGAATGCGCAATTGCGAATCTTTTAGTCGTCGCAAGCTTTCTAGAATTTTACATGTGCATTAGTTATTTCGGTCAATTTATTAATTTTATCATAATCTCACGCGCGCGTGTGAGAAAATATCGACGTACCGAAGCTAACGTCCTATACTCTCTCCCGCATATCTCACGTGCGTGTCTTCGAGTTAATCTCATCGATGACAAGTATGTGTTAGTCGCTATCGGAATACATCCCGAGCTTTGACCAATCCGAGGCACTATCAGTTGTTGTGTGCTCTCATCGGAGCTTCCCCGACCCTCCTTCATGTACTTACACATGTGCATTGTACACGCGATCGTGTGTTTAGTCGGCCATCACGATTGTCGATGGACGTGGACAGGAATTATTGGCTGATCATTCCATGAAGAATATTTGTACGCGGAAAAACCGATTAGTTATTATTTACACGGCGATAGCAGTGGTAAAAATAATTTTTAGCTCCAAATTTAAACTGCACTTGATAATATGTTTTAAATAATAAGTCTAATAATAAAATGGTTTATAAAATGATATATTTTTAGCGATTATATAACTGTTTAAATAATAAAAAGATATTAAAAATAATTTTATAATAGTTTCATGTCATTATATTATAATTGTTTTAAAATTATTCGCTAATTTTAAATTCTTATTAACATCTAATTATTAATACTCTTGTAAAGATTATTAGCATCAAAAATTATTAAATTGCTTATCAATTTAATAAGTGATATTATTACTGGTTCTGTTCATGAATGCGTTTCAAGACCGAAAAAGATTTCGGCGCGGTTCGCAAAATCAAATATGTATATAAATTCACACAGAAATATTTAAACACTAAGATCCGCTTTGACCGAATATAGGAATTTCTCTTATTTAATTATGTAATAGTTTTGTGTGCATACGAATATATATATATATATATATATTCCTGAAAGTGTCTTACTTACTCCTACCTGTAGGTACACCTAATCAGCTGAATGCCTAACTAATGTTCGTGAAAATGAGAATATACAAGATATTATTGTCTATTGAAAAATTTTGACGGACAGAAAACTGTGAAGATGATATCACGTATAATTGTAAAAATGTAAACTAATGGAAGATGTTAGTAAAAATAAACTATATAATGGACTTGCTCACCGAAGACTCACCAAGTAGACTGGACTTGATATCGGTCTTGTGGATACCACTAGGACCGGGTAGATTTCCAGTGATGTTCGAGTGGTTCTTCGGTTTCCTCTTCCGCGTCTGTATTCCTTCCTTTTTCATACTTAAAGGCCTATTCACCTGTTTGCATCAATCTGATTATATTTGTATGTGACAAGTTACTAAAAATTATTTATTTTTAATATTCTCCAACTGGCTACAGTACAAAATCGCTCAATGAACTTTTATATTATGACTAATAAAAATGAAAAAGGTTAGAGAGAACAGTCATTGTTTTGATTAAGGTACGAACGTTACAGTCACGTATTGATCTCTGTTTTAATTAAATTTGTTGTTACGATCGTTTGCACAGATTCGCGCGATAATCTGTGCTCCTCTTCAACATCGAGACGGGGTCGTCTCATATGTGTAAAAACAATCAAGTTGTCGTTATCGTGGTTAGCAATCATAAAAAGGCTGATAACAACGCGCTGACCAGTTCGCAGTAAGATTAATGTTAATTAAAAAAATTTCTCTACTGCTTTTTTTATGTTTTTTTATCGCGCGAGAATGGAAACATTATTGTAGCAATTCTCAGAACATTACTTGGAAACACCATCGATAAGAAAAAGAAATTTTACTCTTAGTATTACTTTTAACTATATTTTTAATAATGATTAAGGATTAAATAATTAAAAAGTTCATAGTGAGTTTTTTACTACATGATTGTCACTCGTATTGTCTTTAAGCTACTACGCTATTATTATTTGATTTTACAATATTCGTAAATAAAAATAAAAAAAGCTGATGGAAAATTTTCTATTCAAATGAGGTATGAATGAAAAGCTAGTACATAATTTCGTTATATGATTTCGAAACTTACGTTATGTAACTTAAAATAAAGGCCGCACGCATTGCAGACTGGCTCACCATTATTGTTTCGTCTCCAAAGGGTTGTGTTGCTTGTCCTACAATTTGCACATTGTACTCCTGTTCTTCGTACATTAGCCTGTAATATGAAAAAGCATTTCATATCAACATATAAACACATATCAATGACAAAGTAATGTAGTGCACATAAATAAATTTATTATGTGTAAGACATTAAATTACAGAATCAAGTTATATATTTCGCGAATAATGCACTATCTTCAGTTTCCTCTCTCTCTCTCTCTCTCTCTCTCTCTCTCTCTCTCTCTCTCTCTCTCTTGCTTATATTTGATAATTTAAAAAAATTAAAATATGTTTTGTTAGCTTAAAAAGGACCCGCGAGAGAATTCTGTCGCTCTCGATGACGACATAAAATATTGCGTTGCCGTCAAGAAACAGGGAGTATTTGAAGAATCGAGACAACGAAATGGGAGTGCTCAGAGCAAGAAAAATAGAGCAAACAACCGTCGACGAGTCCCGTAGTGATTATTTGCTCGAGATAACGTTCCTCTTCCCTCTGTCTTTAGTAGCGGTAGAAGGAAACGGTGAAGAGAGGCAGAGGGCGCGAGAATGTTACTTAATATCGAGGCCACATACGCTTCATAAGTGAGAAATTTATCAGGGTAAATATCAGTGGTCTCATTTTAGCAGTGGTCAAACGGATTTCGGCAATTAAATATTTGAATGTGAGAGCAGCAAATAGTATTTAATCTTCCTTTCACCCTTTTCAATATATGCAATATATTGTTCAGAAGATTCAAAATGTTATATCTTAAAAATTATTAGAAAAGAGGAAGAGAAAAACAAAGATTTAATTACGAAGAATTCGAGAGTCGTTTTAAAAAAAAATAGCATTCAAATTCCAATTCTAATTACGCACATTTATAACTTTATGAATACTTTTTAATTTTTTTACATTTTTGTAATATAGTTTATAATAGTTCCTAGTATAAGTTGTAATAAATTATATACTTCGATTATTGTAATTTGAATAATATAATGTACAAATTGCATTCTTCATTTAGCTTAATTATTAGGACTCTCGAAATCTATATAAAAATTAATATTTGAAAAATTAGATTACAGTATGCTACAGTTAGATTAAAGTAATCACGTGATTCGCACAGTGTTTACCGGCGCAACCGATTGCTTCGGTTTGGTGCATCGCATAGGTGGTCTATTGACGCCATTCATCTTATTGTAGAGCCCACAAGCATTGCAAAGATAGTGACCAGTGCCATCCCTTCTCCATAATGGTGTCATGCTGGCCGCGCAATTAACACATTCTTTGGGTTCAGTTGCTATGACTCCTTCGAATCCCTCCTCAGCACTGGAAAGCGGAAGGGTAGTCCACCCAGGAGATGGTCCATTTCCACTCGCGGAAACGCTGTATCCACCGCTACAGTTGGAATAGAGCTGCACGTTAGCGGCATCGTTGACGGAAATCGTAGCGATGCCTGGATAACCCTGGACATACTCCAAGGGGGGAGGAGTACTGCCACCTGACCAATAAGGATCACCTGAGGAAGGTTTCACGTATTGATATGACGTCGGTCCTGTGCTGTACAGAGTCACTTGGGAATTTGGTGAACCGGACTGTTCGTAGTGTAAGGGAACCGCTCGGGTGGCGGTCAAGGATGATGCTAACGTGGGATCGCTCTTCATGTATGCGCTGCCAGATGATTCTATCTATTAAATGCGGAACAAATTTTCTCGGTTTTTCAAAATTAAGAGGAAACTTAGCCAATAAAAATTTTTATAAATTTTAAAATAAAAGGATAATTAAAATACGTACATAAAAGTAACAATATTTAAAGTAAAATAATTGAAACAATGTATAAAATATATTATTCAAATAACTGACCGCGTTTTCTCACCTCGGTAACTCTCGAGCCAAGTTGCGCTGTTGGTGGATATGCCAAGATCACAGGCTCTCCTGGCTTGGTGTAACTATACGTTGGCGTCTGTTGAAAAGTCTCGCCAACAGATAAATATTGTGTGTATTGAACGGGTTGTGTGGGTGGAATAGCGACTGTTTCCAGCGTGGTGTACGTATTAGAAGCTTTGATGGTTTCCGCAGCAGCCCCAACTTCGGCATCGTACTTGACAACACCGTCGGGATAACTCGTTGCTACGAGCTGTTGCTGACCGGTACGTATACCATCGATTGGCGGTGAATATGGTGCGGGTGATCCAAGATGGACTGTAGATCCTGATTGCGTAACGATCGAGGCATCATAGTCTTCCGTTGTGGTCAGAACTGGCGATGTTTGATATCTTCCTCCGTTTGGCCCAGAGGCATGATGATTTTCGGGAGGACTGAATCTTTGGTGCCCTGCCTGCTGAGTTCGTCGATGGTCCGGTACTTGTACGGTGATCACATGATTCTCTCTTCGGACTTCATGTCCGTCGGAATAAGCATATATTCGATCTACTTCCAGTCTTTCTGGCGCAGGCGTTTCGTATCTTTATGCGAAGAAGTAATAGAATAGAATTTTATTCACTTCAGCATATTTACAAGCCAAGAAGAGGACTTGGTTTACAATTTTTCCTTAACTCATTTATCTATCCATACTTTTCGCTTGCTTCTTATTTGTTTATCCTTCCTATTTCCTATAACTCTATTTGTCCTACATTACTTAACTATCTTTTGAAATTCCAGTCTTACTCACAACCTTTGTTTATCTCCTACCCTTCTTCTTTTATTGTCTTAATTACTCCTTTTAGCTCACTCGTCTTTACTTATACTGTCTCATAATTTACTAACCTCAGCATACATTCCACTTACATTACACTTTCCTTTTATTTTGCTTAAGCCTAAACTTCTGATATCATTTTTTTCCTCGATATTTCTTTTTAATATCACTATTCCTTAACTCTTATCTTTCCTCCCCTCTCTTCTTTTCTTTTCTTTCTCTAATTTTTAAAATTTCCTCAACCCTTTTCCTTTTGTTTTGCCTACATCTTCTCCCCATAATTTCCTCAATATCTCTTCTTTATTTACTCCTAACTCCTCAAATGGTCCGCTCATCTCTTTGCATTCTTTCACATGGTGCTCTATATTATCTACGTCTGTGTCACAAAAAACACACCTTCCCTCTTCCTCTCTTAACCAATATTTATTTTTTTTCTCTAAATTTCATTAGCAAAGAAGTAATATTTATCTATAGGTATTTTCTCAATCAGTTTTCAAATTGTATCACTCTTTCTACTATTCTTACCTGGGCGGTTCTTTAACCGTAAGTGTGATGGTAGCATCGGAGGCTTCAGAAACTTCAACTTGAACTTCCTGTCCGCTACTAGTAGCGTAAACGACACGTTGCTGATCCGTCGGTCGTTGCTGGTCCTCAGTGCTCGTATGGGAAATCTGTACATAATGCTGCTGCGTTTGATGAGTGTGTTGCTGTTCCTCTTGGAAATTACGCTGTTGGGCTTGTTCATGTTGCTCATTTCTGTGTTGGAGTCCCTGATGAAGACTCCCACTAACCGAATTCGAATCTGGAGATTCCGGATCAACTTCGGCAATTCCCTCAGTTATATGACCAGTGGTCGTAATCGTTCTCACATGTTTTCTAGTCGTTATTACGCTTTGAGGACTTCTAGTTGTTTGGTCTTCATTTCCAGAAATTTGTGATGAATTATCGTCCGCACGATGATTATCCCATTCCATCTTGATTTCTTGCTTTACCAATGTCTCTTTCATTACGTCCTGAATAAAACGGAAGTTCCACTTTAGGAACAACATGTATAATTGAAATTTTAATTCCATGTATATCCAAACACATCTTAATCGCATCAGCGATTTCATCGGCATTTCCGATGAGATGTCTTTATTTTTTACGTTCACTTCATTAAATCTCTCTCTCTTCCTCTGCCTCTCCTTCCCCCCCCCCCCCCCCCCCTCTCTCTCTCTCTCTCTCTCTTCGTAGGAGAAATATTATAATTCTATTCTTATCCTTCGTACTGGGAATAATTAAAAAATATCTTATCTTTAATAGACATATTACGTTATTTATTACGGATATAATTTATCGAAAAGATAAATGTAAGAATCTTTCGTGGTCTCCTAACTTTTTCTGAGTAGCGTAATATAAATGTTAATGTCAGACAATGACACGGCCACGTGCGAAAACTCGCGCGCAAAGACATCAGAATAATGTTATCGTCGTGATAACAAAACGGTACAAGTAAAGTCATATGTCGGATTTTTAACCGGATAACAGATGAGATGTCTAGGTCGGCAATCTCGCAGAAACTTTTACTCTCATCGATAACTTTCGTTCCAGAGAAAATATACCGTTGTAGATGATTTGCTATTAATTAATTATTAAAGGAATCGCTGACATTTAATATATTCCATATTTTTTAATCTTGTAAAAACAAATTAATTTTTTTAAGAGAAAGAAAAATTTTAGGTAATGGATATATTTTTTTCCTCCCATACAAAAATCAAAGAGATTCTGAAAATAGATGTAAAAAAAATACCCATATCTCGGCGTTTTACCAGATCAAGTCGTTAACGTTTTTTAAGTATTATCAAATGTCTTTTTATAATACTGTACAGCACAGGTTTCCTCCCATGAAAAATTCAAAGAGATTCTGAAAATAGATGTTAGGAAAGCATATCCGTGTCTCGGTACTGACTTACTTCGACATTGTCGCAACCTAAACAAAGCGACGTAAACAAGTAGCAATCACAATCCAGCTCATTCCCTGTTCTTGCTCAGTCGCTGTTCGAACAGTCGCGATCGCGGATTTAGTTGATGAAATTTCAAACCGTATATTTAAAACGAAATTGAAAGTGAAGGAAATATTAAAATAAACAATAATGCAGTGTGTTCAAATCGAAAAAATTATTGTTACGTGTATGGTTTATTTGCATCTCCAAGCCATATGCGAAATATAACAAAAAATATTGTGACAATATTTGAAGCCCATTTTCATGTGACGCGACGTATATATCGAATTTGTGCCAGAAGTTGTGTGCGATTATTGTCATCGTTGTTTGCTTTCTTCGGATGGGAAAATAAATCCCATAAAATTAAATTTGTTGTACCGACAATTTGGTTACGACGTACCTAGTAATGCACGCAATATTCGAGACTTCAAGATTCTTGTCTTGTCTTGCCTTGAAATCAAGACAATATCAAGACAATACTGATTTAATTAATTTCAAGACGAGACAATATTGCCTTTCCAAGATCAATATTCTCGGCTCAAGGATCTCGAAATATCGAATGAATAAATATATTTTTTAGAAAATAGATGTACATAGGTGTATTAAGCAATACAATAGGTGTTTTAAACTTTAAGCCGTAAGAAATCGACCAATTACATTCGAATGCGAGGAGAATAAGCAACTGCGATTTGTCCATTTCTTATGGCTTACGGCTTAAAAACCTATTGTAGATCCGCCCTATGTCTATATAGGTTTATGCTCTCAGTAACGTTTCCCCCACTTTCTTCTGTTATATAGGAAATAGATCAAATAGAGAATATAGAGATTCTAATACCCTCTAATAGAAAATATAGAGATAATTTTAATTGAGTTTTGTGGCTTATTTATAGTTATATAAATAAATATAAATATGTTTTCACTGATATATGGAGATTACTATTTTATATTATGATCTATATTGTTATTGAATGCAATGAAATAAAATTAATACAATTTTATTATAATATAATATAATTTATTTTAATATAATGTAATTTTATTATAATATAATTTTATAGATACGTTTTAAAAATATCCTGCATTTACCCATGAATTGAGATACAATAGAGCCTTAGCTGATTCATCATTTTTTTACAAATTTTTGATTTTTTTTACAAAAATTTGTAAATTATTTTCGATCTTGATAACGAGATCAAGACAAGAATTAATTTTTCAATATTTTTGCGAGACAAGATAATATTTTGAAAGATATCGTCTTGTCTCGTCTTCGTGCATCACTAGACGTACCGAACACGCACCTGAATTATGCTATTTTTGCGCAACAAAATTGAAAACTTCTGGTTTCCGATACAGTATTCGTGAAAAAATGGATTACGCCTATGTAGAATCCGTAATTCCGGTATAAGTACGTTCTACAGAATATATCCGATTGCACGTACAGAAGACATACCGGAGGAAAAACAATTAAAATCATTACCTTCTACTTCAAGTGACATATTTTCTGAGCTCGAATCCGAATTTGCTGCAACACCAAGTGAATTGGGCTACAAAGTGTCGCATTTTGTGACGCAAGTGAACTTCAATGACATTGTTCGTGACGCCAATCAAAAGGTGTAGCAGAAATAGTTGCATCGCGTCTGAAGCAATGGAATTTAGTTGCTAATGAAAATAACTTTTTCTTCTAATGCATATCCACTAATGGATATTCGCGACTTCTCTCATATGTCTGTGGTGCACACGCTAGTTGTACGTAGTCATATGGGATCTACAGTTTAACGTCGATTTCATTAGAGAAGTGCTCTTGGCAAGGATACTCTCGGTGGTTTGCCATTGCCTTCCGAGAGGAGCTGCGAGCGTTCGAAAACATTTTTCGGTTCTGTCTGGGATCGAACCCGGAATCTCTGGTATAGCAGTCTCATGCGCTGCCTGCTACGCCATGCTCGCACTCGATGAAAATAACGAGACTTCGTAAACGACATCACAATTAAATTCGACAAATATTTCTATTTACACGAAGATTTTGAAAAGAACTTGGCCTGTTGTAAAGATGTTGATGCATTATGCAGAGAGAGAGAGAGAGAGAGAGAGAGAGAGAGAATTTTCAGTTTTTTTTTATTCAGACTTGTCGCATAATTTCACATGCACAAAAACGTCAATTATTTATTTTAAAAAATTATTTTATAATTTAAAACAATTGTAAAAAATCAATATGAAGCCAATGCGATGAATGGCTGTATAAAAAACGTTAACGACTTGATCTGGTAAAACACCGAGACACACAGGTATTTTTTTTTACATCTACTTTCAGAATCTCTCTAATTTTTTCACGGAAAGGAATGTGTGTTGTACTGTGTTATAATGCAAGCAAGTTTAATATGTTGTTATACATCATGGTATATTTTTTTTATTTTGATGTTTAATAAGGATTTGGCAATAATATATAAAATTAATTAAAAATCTATCAGAGAGAGAGAGAGAGAGAGAGAGAGAGAGAGAAAGAGAGAATTAACATGACGTAATGATTTAATATTGATCTCTAAATAAGTTTCTACTAAATCAAGTAATAATCTGTTCGTCAAAAGATAGTCGATCAACAGGATGAAGGCTAACGGTCCTGCGAGCCCTATTAGTCATTCTTTCAGGGGAATCCTCGAGGCACGCGACACGGAATTGTTTCAGCTCGCAGGTAAGAATACATAGGTCAACAAGTTTAGTGAAGAGGGTGGGGGAGAGGGAAAGGACCGGGGACACACCTCGTCCGTCTCGGGAAAAAATGCGAGAGGCACTGTTTGTCCTGCGTCACACTTCCGTTCAGCAATGTCAAGTTTCGACTTCCGGCAAGAGCACGCGATGGCTCTCTTTCTTTGGCAAAGACCTCCGCGACTTCCGCTATATCTCGTCAGCGATGATCTCGTAATCTGTACTTCGATGTCGCGAACGTTAAATCGAATCGTAATGCGACGACGATGATGATAGCAGTGAATAGAACAAAAAAAGTTCATTATAACAAATTTAAGTAAAATAATCGGAAAAAATTATTTATCATGCGATGACAATTTTATTCCTATTATAATTGAAATTAATAAGCGTTTCTCTTCAATCTTTAAGAAAACGTTGAATATTGAAGAAAACACATTGACATGTGGAACCGTATCCTCATTATTTTAAAGATTAAAGATGTGAAAATATCTAATGATCTATTAAGAGATGTATAGTTTTCGTAATTAATCGATAAAAAATTATTTTAGATTTCAATCTCAATAAACGGAGTCTCTCGTAAATTTATTTTATAACGAATAAACTTTTAAATAACGTTTTGAATAACTCTCAGCATTGTTAATATATTTGTTAACGTCAATGTCTAATTTAATGACGCACATATCGCCTGTAGTTTTATTTAAAAAAACCTTGAAATATCTTTAATTATGACATTGAATCATTCAGAGAATATACTCTATATTTTGCTATTTCTCTTTCGGATTTTATTTGCGCAAAGTAATCACTCCTTGGTACCTCATTCGCTGTGTGTCGCATTTGATCTTTACTGTCGGTCGGATTTTTTCTGTTGTCGCAGTCTGCAACCTCGACGCACCAAATACACTCTGGTCCCTGAGACTGATACACTTGAATAGATAGCACTAAACAGACAGTACGTACACTTGGAAATATTTGCGGGATCGATGATGAGAATGTTCGGAAGAAAGAGAGAGACGCTTCGCCGGCGGGAAGCGCTTTGCAACTGACGATGGCAAGAGAGATGATTCGCTTTGGTGTCCCACAAAGAGACGGAAGGAAAGAGGTGGAATCGTAGCTACGTTGGTAAGTTTCTACTGCTTGGCTTCAGACGAGGCAATGCATTCTTCTTGTCGTCAACGAGCAGTGAGCAGAGAGTGACAAATGTGTATGAGTATGTGTATGAGAGAGAGAGAGAGAGAGAGAGAGAGAGAGAGAGAGAGAAGGAAAGAGACGGAATGAGAAAGAAAGAGAGAAAAGCTGTATGGAGAACATGCAGCAACAATTTAGATGGACACCAACACCAGCGGGAGCGACCGATTGGGCGGACCCTCGCGTCTCATTGGTCAGTCGATTGCGAGATTCTATGCGGCTACTCTCACATGCTGTTATTGCCGCAAGAATCGATCATGTTCTCGTCTTCCGAGCAATACACGATGCAAAAATCTGGTATAAGATTTTCTACATTTTATTTACACCTGCAATTCTCTCAATTCAGTTTTGTCTTTTCTTTTCTGCCGACATTTCACTTATCTATCTTTAAAGGTGCATCTAAAAATGACTAGTTTATTCTTTCAATAACAAAATTAAAAATCTTTCCATTAATAATAATTTGCATAAAATACCACAAATTTAAAACATTGTTTTCTCAAAATAATATTTTTGATATTTTTGATATTTTCTGTTTCTATAGTTCGGTAAACATTTTTTATGCAGCCGTTCGTTAGTTATATTGTTATATAGATACCGTTAAATATGATGATAAAATCCAACGAGGCCATACGTTCATAATTCTGTCCAGCCGGATTGGACGAATTATACACAGTATGGTCCGGGGAGAAAAAGGTCGCAGAGGGAGTTCGTTTGTTTGCTTACTGATAAATGCGATGAAGCGACGACAAGAGATAGCGAGGGACGGCGAGGGAAACATGTCCACGAGATCTTGTCGTCATCGTCGGCCATCGTTGCTAATGCCTTGCATCGCCATTTTGTAGCGGCAATAGCTTAACCGTAGGGGGATGATGATTCATCCGTATACACTAACTAGTTGGGAAAAGGGTTTGTTACGACAAATTTGTAATATTATTTCGTTTTAATAGAACAGAAGATAGGAATGGAAAATATTTATTGCGGAATTATAATACTTACCATTTAATAATACAGATTACGTTCATAATGTTTGTTTCTAATTTTTAATAAGTATTATATATTCCAGTGATATTCACGTATACATCAATTAGATACGCAAATTGTCCGAAACCCAATAAATTATTCTTTTATCTATGGATTTTTTAAGCAATTTGTGAAATTGCCTAACAAAAGTGAAACTTGTCATTTGTGATTAGTTTCTAATGTTGGATATTAAATTTTTTTGTAACTAATTTTAAGTGACGATTTTTACAGGATATACACAATAAATCAATATTTTAAAATAATCAGAAATAAAGAGAAGCACACATGCATATTTCTGGATATTTTTATTGTAAAAAACGAAAAAGTTTTCTTTCTCTCTACAAAAAATTACCAAACTTCCACATAAGCTTTTAGTGGCTTTCCCAGATCATTGGATCAAGCGAGACCCCATCCCCTAACCATCTCATTCTTTTACATTTTTTCTTCTCTGGAAGTATAGAAGGATACACTCCACTAAGATATCGAACAACTGAATTGTGCAACCACCATTGTGACACCACAACGAATAGCATACTTCAGTGCACTTAACGTAAAGTGGAATATTTGTCCGATATTCTTTGTGCCACTAAAAGTGCTTATGTGAAAGTTTGGTAATTTTTCGTAAAATATTTTTTTAGTTCTTCTTTACAATAAAAGTACTTAGAAATATGTATCTGTGCTCGTTTTTATTTCTCGTCATTTCAAACACCGAGGTATTATTCAGCGTATACATCCTATACAATAAGGTATACAAACGTAGAAAAAAAATTTTCAGGTCTTTTTTGTTACGTAATGCTGTATAAAAGATAGGCAATGGATCGAAATTATATTATAATAATTGTTCACGATATGATTAGTTATTACAATGATAATATTGACATGATTTGTATAAAATAAATGTGAAAGTATCTGAAAGCGAACTGAATAACGATTAAAGAAATAGATAATTTTTGGCATAGTGATACGTGCGGTTATTATTCAACCTTGAAATAGGACAGAAAAAAAAATTGCAATTATATCATACGAACAGCATACGGAAGAGTCATCTTAAGATAATGACTATTACTTGCGTCATCGTGCACCTGATTCATTTCTGCAAATGGAACGTCATCGGCAACGGAAATCGTAACAATTTTTGATAATTAAAAATGAATATGACACAAAATTGTTATACGCGTAACTCCTTGTAGTCAAATCGAATACACTCTCTCTCTCTCTCTCTCTCCCCCCCCCCTCTCTCTCTCTCTCTCTCTAACTTTATTCTGCCTATATCCAAACATAAATTAAAAAAGATTATAGAGGAAAATTTTATTGCAGAACAGGAAATAGAATTAAGTGACCTCGAAATTGATGTTGAAACTTCGTAAACGATACTTTTTTTTCGAATAATTTCCGTTATTAGTTGCCGAAGTTAAATTAGAGAGATTAGTTTGTCATATATAATTAAATGTTTCCCCTAATATATTTCTCAAATCAATTAATAATGCGAGTTTGACAAGAGGCAATTAAGATAAAAGAACACATTTGTCACTATAAATTTATCAATTTGCATGATCGATGCGAGCTACGGGAGGATTGGTTTAAATCGCAATTTAAAAAGAAAACAAATATATATTTTCGAACCGGACCTTTGAACACATGGAATTGTCCGGAATGGCGTACGTGACGCTGTTGGATATTTCTACCTGCGATCGTAACGATACCACTAAGTGTGCCTGCTCGATAGAAATCAAGAGCACATTCACACACACACACACACACACACACACACACACACACACACACACACACAGGTTTCCTCTTGAAACAATATTTCGCTGATAAGAGCTATTATGAGCCACGACAAAAGAAAAAGAGATTATACGCAATTGCAACACACTAAAAGTTTGGTGGGACAAAATCATAGCTCTGTTGATTTTAAAATAATTTTTTCGATAAATCGTACATTGATTAAATCACGAGATATTTCTCATATAGAATAAGAAAATGACACAATGCCAGGAAAGAAATTTCGAAACTTATGCTATTCATTATATAATTATATAACACAAAAATATATGAATAAATAAATATGAAGTCAAGAATTTCATATTGATGCAATAATTGTGTTTATCTACATAATTTATTATTTGAATATAAATTTAAAATAATGAAATTTGATTTTATGACTTTATTAAAAATTATTAAATATAGCAGTATTTTTTTTATGCTATAAGAGTAGAAGGAATTTGATAATAAAGTTCTAATAAATATAAATGGTGGATAAATTTATATACGTTTCTTTCTCTATTAAAGAAGATTAATAATATTTATTTTCTTCCTCCTTTTTTTTCGTATTTTTTAGTTCTTGTGTAGTCTCTTTTCTGTTTGTATGACACATTTATTAATCTAGTAAAGTTATCACTAGTAAAAAAGTTATCGTATCCTGTAAAGCATCGATTACAAAAATAGATATAATAAATTTCCAACGGAATCATAAAAATCAATTTTTTTTTTTCTAAGACCCAATGTTTCGATAAAGTAACAATTTGATAGGAACTTGAAAAACGCATCGTATATAAATTAGTTTACATAGTACAGTTACGTTAAACTACTTGTATACAGAGCTTTAATGGGCGAAGTTTGGTTTGGATTGTTCAATTTTATAATCATGTTATGTCGCAGAGTAAGCAAACAGTATTCGACAAACAAGAGGTAACTGCGACGCGTGATGTATAATGCACGAAAGATTTTTCAGCGACGCAATGACGCACAATCAAATTCTGACAAACGTTAACATGAGTAAAACTGTTTCTTTAAAAGAAATAAAAACTATGTTACAAAACACTTAAGCTATTGAGTAACCGTTGAGTTCAAATACCTAACTAAGATATTCCAAGTACAAGATAACAATATTGTACATAATTCATTTTTTGTACATAATTTCTAATATTTTATGAATTCTTGTATGTTATACAGTGTTTCATTTTGTACATCTTACATTAAATATCTCAAATTAATTTTTAATGAGCTAAGATTTTAAATTAATTGATGATGTTAATTAAACAAAATCAAACAATTAATTTTGTAATATTGCCATTTGACAGCATTAAATAAATGTAGATTAAAAATAATCACTATATCTTTGTGAAAACTTTTTTGCATATCACACATTTCGTACATTCCCCTTTAATTGATTTTTGTCAAGGCACAGCCTTATTATTTTATAAAAAAAAAGTTCGTGGCTATACATATATAATAATTATAATAAATCTTTGTCCATAATAGCCCATATAATAATTGTCCATAATGGATAAGACGAACAAGGCAGATAGAAAAAATAGAAGGTAAGAGGTTGAAGATGCAAGATTACCTGAACGAAGATACTAGGACCGATACACAAAGCGTCACGTTGTACATCGGCGATGGGGAGGCGCTTGTGGTACCGCCACGCTGTCAAAATAAACGGCACTATCGCGATTTATCTCGTTTCCCATGATAATAAAAGATAAAACTGCATCCTTACATTAGCTAGTATATCAGTTAAAATGATAATTTCAGTCGTCGGATTCGCCAGGAGCGCGTAGGGCCGCTCCTACTCTCTTCATTCGCGCTGATCTATGGATTTCCTCGAATGAATCTCTTCGGGGATTCACAAAAATGAGCCAGTAAGCTTACTTTAACCCGAAGTGCATTGTGTGAGATCGGTTACCCACAAATAAGTATAACTCAAAAAATACAGCGGAAAATATCGTTTGATTTCGTGTTTATCTTATGACTACCTAAAAGAAATTCTGAAGTGTTATCTAACGACAGTGTGAGCAATGCTTAAAATAAATTTTTCACAGATTTTCATCTAAGAAAGCTATTTGATGTGTATGAGGGGAAAATTTACAGATTTACAATCAAAGTGTGAGTAATTCATGAAGTACACAAACATGAATGGGTATTTAGCCTCACAAAAAAGACACGAAAAATTGTCAGCAACTCTGCAAGTGATGACATAAATGGAATATGTGCGCGTTTTGAGAATTGCTGCATTATGCTTGGAAATTAATACGTCACGAATTTTCGTATTTTTCTAAGGCAGACACGATGGAAATAAAAATCGAACGAGCAAAGAGGGTTTACGTCACTAAACGGGGCGCGAACACGTCGAGGCCATTTTCTTTATCAGCTATGTAGAAGTCCCTTATCATCATATACGAAAAAAAAATACAGGTATGTGCGTGATTGGCGTACGTGTGTGTACGTGAAAATCCGTATCACTGGGAATCTACGTGAAAATGATGTCTTATTTACGCCTGTTGACATCATGCAGTTCAAAGTATACTGATATATATGATGTCGTAAAATTATCGAATGTTCTTTCCAGTATAGCTTTTCTGATCTATATAGATGTTTTTTGTATTAATGAAGATATCGATATTTTTATTGCTTTCCAATTTCAATTGTTGTGTATCTCTGTAATTAAATCTAAATTAAAATTTTATTAAAATTGAAAAAATAGATTCTTTTCAATTAAGTGTTTAAAGAATTATACGATTTTAGCTTGAAATTATAGTTTAGCATTATACTGTTGTTTTACAATAACAGATTAAAAAAACTTCTCAAGACGCAACACAACAGATAATGATAGCGCTAAGTTCTTAGATCTTATTGAATACTAAGAAGTCAATAAAACTTTATTGCAATTTGTCATCGTTTTGTAATCAAGTATAGTGCACGTTCGTGCACTAAAATGGCGAACATAGAAGTCCTTTATGGTATGTGTTTAAATGACTCGACGGTGATGTCTCACGTCCGCAAGGCGTGCAATTAAGATGAAGAAGGTTTTACAGCGCAATTACTAAAATTTACAACGAGACAGAACTGTCTCAATTTTAACGTCAACGGGATTAACATCGCGCTACAACCGCGTTGTGCAAATACAAGTTTCATGTTCATTGTTTTCGTTGCAAATATAGTGCGCCCGTTTGTCGTAATATATACGAAAAATAGATTCTAGAGAACAAAGATATTTACAATACTTACAATGACTTAAACATTTCAATAAAAAATTTTAAAAAATATTTTTAAAATGTCGGAATTTTTATTATCTAAAAATTATCTATTGTTCCTCAAAGAGAAAAAATGAGGTACGTATATGGTACGATTATAGTGATGTTTGCATTTCTACAGTGTATAACGACGAGATCGATATTTTTTATTTCAATATTTGTATATCGAACATTCGACCTACACGAATGGAACATCAAGACGTTGAAAAAATGATTTATATCGCATTCAGAACCAAAACTCGTGCCACTTTTTCCAAACCATCTTTGATGATAACGAATTTTTACGAGAGATCACATTAGTAAAATCTATTATAATGTATTGTTAGAAATGTAACCACGATTGGAAATAAAGGAAATACATGTTTCCTTTACATGTAAACAAAGCTCGTGGTTATGAACGAAATTAAAAGTAATGAATGATTTACCTGAAAATTAAGTTACAGTAGTTACTTAAATGAACGCATACATTAAATTTCATAAATTTTCATGAAAATTACATTAACGCATACATTAAATTTCATGTACACAAATATACTTTTCAGTTATAAATACATTAAATTTAATGTAATGTCATAAAATTAAGTTTAAATTGTGTAACTTAAAAGTATATTAAATTTTATGAAATTTTTAACACTGTTTTGTATATTATGTGTTCATTCTTATTATAAATAATTCAAATTTACACGATATATTAAGTCTAGATGAAAATACGTGCACAATATTTCTCAAATTAATTTCAAGTGAATTTCTTAAAGTTTTGTAATAAAGTGTCAATTTCGTGCTTAGTGATTCCTTATTCAATAGTACGAATTAAGAAAACGCTAAAAAATTACAGAGAGAATTCTATCAAATGAATATTCTACGCGTAAGTACTTCACACACTTGCCAAAAGATAAGATCGTAAGATAGTTTTAAACTTTTAAAGTTTAAAGTATTCTTTTCTGGTTACCTTCCCCGTTTTTTGACTCAAAAAATGTTTAACTGTTCAAAGGAAAATACAAGGAAGTGAAGAATCCTGATTGTCACTATTTTCTTATATATTTCTGTGTGATACACACGTGAACGATGCGGTATTTTTCGAAGATAAACTTTGTTACTTCCGAATAAATCGATACAATAATCGAGGGAAGACGTCGCCGCCGACGGTGACGGCGTGATGAAAGTCGACCGCGATGCGAGGACCAATAATTAACGTACACGACAAACAGTATTATCGTCATTGCCTGATATTATTCCCATTATCTTATATGTACGGCGGCTATGTGCTTAATGATTAATAAAATATTATCTGCGCTCAGGGTATATCTTTCTCTTCCTGGCGACAAATAGTTTCGTGCCAGACACCGCGAGAAGCACCGATGCCGATGTCGCGCAATCTGTGATCTACAGGTGAATATAAAATTAAAGTCGATCGTATTCGAAAATAGAACGTATCGCGAACGTAATTCGAAAAAAAGGCATGCGCAAAATAAAAAGACATTTCTATGGGAGATGTGTGAAGATGACTTTAATGGCTTTCGAGACATGTCATGATTGATGTAAAATTGACAAATTCTCCTAAGTATTTGCAATCCAAAATTTAAAGGAAATAAAGTTAGAAATAGCGTCAATGAATATATACCGAGCATGTGATATCGTGAGTGGTAATTGGAAAAAAAATTAGGCAATATTGGAAACAGTAGGTGCGACAGAAACATAATATAAATATAGACACATAAGTGCAAAAATGTGGAAATATGATAAATTAAATGTGAATAATATGTGGAATTTTATAAAGAAAGTGTCTTGAATATGCATATCTTCCGTCGTGAGTACGCACCGTCGGAATAATTCAATGTTATCGATTAATATTTATATCGACAATATTTTTGCAATCGAGCAATTTAGACACCGTCATTTGGGATGTGCCTCGCTCGTGAACCAGACGCAGGTGAATTAATTAAACATTAAAATAATTAATATGCTGTAAGTGAGAGTGCTCAAAGATCTGCAAATATTTCCGATCGCACTTGTATATGTTGAATATATTATGTGTAACTTAATGAGCTCATATGCAATTTCAACGATTCGTGATGGTAATATTGTTCGCACTGGGCGCACATGCGATGCGTCGTTGAGTGGTAAAACAGATGAATCGACATAACACCAAGGTGAACCGAGACTTTGAGGAAGAGAAAAATGAGAGAAAATCTGCGAGAGAGAGAGAGAGAGAGAGAGAGAGAGAGAGAGCGAGCGAGCGAGAGAAAAAAAGAGAAAGACGGATGAATCGAATCGGTAAGGACTGTGTCTAGATTTCGATGACAAGATCGCATCGATGTGAGAGGGAGGAAGCGGGCCGCGTACAAAACACAAGTGTCGGAACGGGCCGAACATAAAACACAAGTGTTCCTTTCGTGTACGGCGTTACTGCCGTTACGGATGTTCGTTTTCGTTTGGCTCCTTCTCGCATGCGTTTCTTTCTCTCTCTTTTAATATGAAATTATTAAGTACGAACTTTGAACTTTATTGGGCTTTAATGTCTTTTTTATATTTTAATAACATTTATTGCAGTCATTTTTATTATATTAAAACTGTTAAATTGTGTTAAATTATGTATAACTCTATGATATTAAATTTATATTAATATTAATTAAAAACTTTTTTACACGTTAGTATCATACAGTTAATAATCGCTTAAAATATTAAACATGAGAACCTTTCATCTATTATAGATATACGTGAGAGAAAACGGTCACAAAAAAATATTAACCATTTCATTTATCTAATGATTAATTTTAATCATTAATTTCTCGTAATTTGAATTATTCCAAAATCATCTATTAATTATATAAATAAAAATGTATTTAACACCATTGAGATCATGATTTGTTTACCGACTCGCTGTATAATCCGGCATCGCGTTGCCGGTTTCTGACAACGGACGAAATCGATACGACCGAAAGGTCGCGAACAGAACGATAAGGGATTTTAACTTACAAATCAAACGGAGGAGAAAGATGAGGCAGAAGAACGTCGAAGAAGAGAGCAGCTACGTGGAGAACTTTCCTATTGGAACTACTCGCAACTCTGTACTCTGTACTCGACGCTCCACGACGTGCTCTTGGAGCTCGCTCCTCGTCGTTACTGCGTCTACGAGTGAGTTTGTGAGCGAGACACGCACGCGGCGCGCGCTTGACACAGGTGCGCTTCCACGAGAAGAGCGAGGAGGCCTGCTACTCTTCGTCGTCGTCGTCGTCGTCGTCGTCGTGCTCGTGCTCGAGCTCGTCGTCGTCGCCGTCGTCGTTGGAACTGCCGCCTGGTAGCGCAAGATCAAAGCTTCGATTTTATCCGAGAGCCGTCAAATATTAACTGATGACGATTAGAAAGCGACTGCTGCCGCCGCGCCGTGTTGTACTGTGTCGGAATCCTTTCTGCCCCGCGGACGCCATATTGGTACCGCGGTGCGGTGTTCGTCGCCGTTTCGCTCTTCTACTGTGGTGGTAAGTTGCGAATAAAATAAAGATGGCAATAAACCATTCTTTTTTAAGAACAACCGAGATAAATAGTTGATTAAAACATCGAAAATTTAAAAAATTGTATTTATGTAATTATCTATTTACGAATTGAATAGAACAACTCTATTTTTTTAAAAGCAATATTTTGAAGAAGCCCAAATCCGTATCATGTAAACTAAATAAGTTTCATTATAAAAATTATAACTTAATTGTGTATTTTTTATAACCAAATCTGAACGTTATTATAGAATGCAAAGTCACAGTCGATTTATGATATATATTACTTTTTATACTTTATATATGCTATTTCGCATGTTTTTTCGTATCAATGATAGATATGTCTCATTTATTATTCTTTTCTTTATATTTGTTTTTTACATTTCGCGCAGGTTATAGCTCGACCCAATTATCTTTTTATGTCCATATAATTCATCAAAGCAATTACACGATTGCATCAATATATAGATATGTCAATAAAAGTCGCTTAAGAAAGATTTATTGTAAAATCCCTCTCATGAATTTTTCATGAAAATATAATTGTATAACGAGAAATAATGAAATAACGGGAAAATGCTAGTATTTGAACTAAAACATAGAACAATCTCCCAGGATAGAAAGTTTAAATATTTATCATGTTATGAAAAATCTTCGGCTTATTCGTAATTTATTACTTTTATCCCAGGTTATATTTTCGTGGAGCTCCTTGACGAGGGATCGGTTTACCTTACCGTGTACACACACGCGCGCGCGCGCGCGCGCACGCGCACACACGCACACACACACGCACGCACGCATACGCACGCACGCATACGCACGCACGCACACACACACACACAGACGTATACCTATCACAGTTATCATTTTGTTAGAAGGAGGGGAATGAAGCTTGAAGCCGGAGGGTTATAGTCATGGTTACAGAGCACACACTACAGGGTACCACTGATAAGAGAATCAGGTGAGACATCGTTTTAATAAGGCAACGATCCAACAAGCATTATTGTCCCAGATGCAACAGCGTAATCGAGATTCATGATGCATATAAGAGATATTGTTTTTAAGTTAATACAATTACAAATTATTTAATCAACAAAACCCTCCGGGTTTGTGAAAATAAGTAATATACATATATTGAGATTTAAAAGTTCATTTTTCATTAAATATTAAATTTATATTTAATGTTTAATAAAATAAATTATGTAATATTAATTTATATAATTTAGATAATGTAGAATTTATTTCACTTTTATTTGCAATGCTAATTTGATGAGGTAAAAAAATGATATGTATTTTTTAATTACAACGACGTGAATGTTGTAACAAAATACTATAGTAAAACCAGTAAGAATCCGTATTTTTATTTGTATAGATACGGATCATTGCGATTTTTATTGTATTTTGTGTTAGCTAAGGATGACTCAATAATGGAACCGAAACGTACAGCTGTTAGATTTCGTGACTTGACATTCATGTCATTGTCATTAAAATATATCATTTTTCATTAGCATTGCGTATTGTTTTCCGTGCTGACTCCTACTGCCTTTTTTTTTAATTAAAAATTAAACGAATAAGCAACTTAATAATTTTAAACAATATCTAGTTATTCTCTCTAAAAAAGTTTGGTGAATTCCGATGTCGACTACGCCATTGCAAACAAGAGAGGGTATATGTGGCGACAAAGATTAGCCGAGACATTGCATTATCGTCGAAAATACACAAGGATGAACTTTCTTTCGGCCGTTCACTGTCTCCTCGTCTATCATCAACCGAGTGTTTTTGTGAATATTATGGAGTGCCTATGTTAAACGTATATTTATATGTATAACTTAAATAAATCTGTTTCGATAATTCTAAAAAAACATTATCTTTTAAATAACGCAATGAATGCAATTTACGAAAAAAATGTAGATTGTACGCTTCATGTACATATTACATGAATGCATACCTATAGGCAGTAATGCGCATTGGATCAATCTTTTGCAATTCATTATAGAATGCGTACGTAATATTGTACTTTTCTTTTATAATCTACGTTATAATTTTTAATTGTATATTTTTTCTGAGAATCTAAATCAGGGCCTTCAAATTCACGCACAAAACGAATTTTTGTCGCACGGTGCACTAGTTGAAAAAGGTCTTATTTAAGTTTTTAAAAACAATTAACTTACCTTCAGATTTAAGATAAGACATATAATTATATAAATTATAAATTATAAAAATAAATGTTCGTTTAAAATATCCCATTTTATTTAGAAATAATCTAATATCTCAATATACAACATTCTAAAAGTATATTATGCGAAACATATTGACGTAAATACTTGCTAAAACTCGTTATTATAAAAAGACAAAAATATGTCATAATTATTGGATATATTTATTCGCATAACCGTCAGATATGTTTACTCGTATAATATACACCATTGTTGCTATATATTTATTATTTAATTGTATTATATTACATTATTCTTATAATTTTTATCGTTCTCGCACAACGTATTTTATATGTTACACCTATTAAAAATATTACATATCCGCTCGATTAAAATATCCTTGTGCTTTTATGTAGTTTTATGCTGGAATATAAGAACACTTACATATGATCTTATATATAATCTTACATATAAGAAACTTCCCATATACATGTATATACAAATATAACAATATCATTCGTAATTTGGTACTGTCTTAATTGCTGAGATAGGATTTGTTAATAAAATCTTCTTTGGTAAAAAAAAAAGAGAAAAAATTAATAAAAATAGCATAAAATAAACAAAGAAAATCATTTTTTTTTACAAAGAAAAAAATCTGTTTTCCTTTAAGAACTACCCTTTCTCAAGGAAAAGCTTCGATATTTTCTAAAAAAATTCTAAAGTCCTATAACATTTTAAAACTCTTATTTACAACAGCACTGCTTTCATATTTTCACACATTTTTAAAAGATATATAACTTTTAATTTTGCGTATCACAATGCGTGCAAGAAAGTAAGATCAGCGAGATTGTATGTCTTGCTGGTTAAAAAGTAAAAAGCGGGAATCGAACCCAGGTCTTTTGCTTGACAGGCACTTAATTACTTGGTTATGATTTTTTATTTATTGCCTGCCTTAACAATCCGACATCTTTCCAGACTGTGTTTAGGATGATATCGACACAACCGTAGATCTCTCGAGATGACCATTGTCCAGCATAATTTTAGATCCGGCTGGACTGGTCGACGGACTGCCTAGAGTGACGATATGTGGCGAAGTGAGTTGATGATGATCAGGCGATTGGCCAGCTGAGACCATTCCAGGTGAGCGCGTTGTGCAAGGTGGAGATGGACATTCGATCTTTGGTGAATGGGTCTCTAACAATTGGTGTTGTTGTTGCTGTTGCTGCGAAGTGATCAGATCGTAATACACAGGCTGATAGGGTACTAGTCTGCCCGAAGATTGAGAACTACCGTAAAGATTGCTTGAATATGTCATTTGCGACACGCCGGTATGAGCCATCCTCAAATCATTGTAGGTATCTACTTTAACAACAAAATAATTTTTTATAAGATTATGATTTGAGTTTCATGTACAAAATTAATATAATAAAATAAAGCGAGTATATTTTATCTGGATAAGTATTTCGCAAAAACTTTGTAAAGGAGAATTCAAGGCAGAAAAAATCTGATTAGTAAAAAATAAAAAAACTGTACAACTTCTAAGTTTTCTAATAATCGAATCTTAATTAATATTATTTAATTAATAGAAATGTATGTATACCTGGTTCAAGCTTGACGCTATTATTATTGTTATTATTATTGTTTGTGCATTGCGCGACATTGCCAGAAAGAGGCGTATCGCTGCTTTTCATTCCACCCTTAGGCTTCCGCTTACGCGTTTGAATGCTGTCTTTCTTCATAGTCGACGGCCTGTTGACGCCATGCAACTTGTAGTAAAGACCGCAGGCATTGCACACCGGTTCACCGTGTGCGTTACGACGCCATAGAGACGTCATCGTAGTTTCACAGTTGCTGCATGAGAGACCAACGCGTCTCGTGGCAGACTAAAAAGATATAAAATTGTTATTTATATGTTACTACCTTTGGCAAAAAGGAATAGAAAATGAATAGGAATTTCGTAGCCGAGAGTCTGTTAAAGGCGTATGATGATGGATTGTATTGCTCTTAAGAGGTATACGATTACCTATATTACAAGATTGTGAATACGAAACGTAAGAATCAATTTAACGTTATGAATGATGATGAAAATATACACAAAATATGAAAGAGATTTGTGATATAAATTTCGGAGGAAGCTAATATATCATATAAGGGTATTATCGGAAAAAATATGTTTTAATATTTGAATCTTTAAGAAAAAAAACTTATGATTACATATATCGGATCAATCGCTTTCCCCATTGAGTCATTAAAACGTTTTGATACGAATTCGGGAAAGGATCAGGTTAAATTACCGTAATTATAGAAAGTTTTCTGTGCAAGGTACCATAGAGATCGCGGAGCAGAAAAGTGAGCCACCCTCGGTCACGAAGATCACGTGAGCCTGGAAAAACTCAACAGACACAAGAATCATTCCGTGTGATCGGAAATTGAAAGATAAAACGTACTTTACAACAGGCTGCACGTGATTTCGGGAAGGAGAGTGCTCGTACCATGGGTATAGTGGCACCTCGGGGCTACGACTCAAATTGTTTTCTACTAGATATGCGCCACCGATGACGAAAACAGTCAAGGATGACTGCCTTCGTCTCGATAATCAATAGACATTTAGTATTATGATGAATGAATCAAAGAAAGCGTGATGTTAACGCGAAAAAATATGGGAATAAAAAAATTATGGGAAAGTCGGAACAAGGAGGAAATTGTCGATCCTTGACCAAAAGTAGTTTTCTAGCACTAAACTTGAATATTTTAATATATTTAATTTAATCGCAATATTTTTTTAATATTAATTTGTATCATATCTATTACTGATTTTTTGTCAAATCTTCATTTATCTATATCTACACATTTTTATTTAATACAATACTTAATTAAAATAACATTACTCTTAAAAGTGTTAATAGTACAAACTCTACTGCTACTCGGCCACAATAACGAATCGACGATAATGATGATGAATTGAAGAAACATTCGGTAAGAGTGATGAACTATGGAACAAGGAGTCCTAATGAAAAGAATGGATAGAGAAAGAGAGACATCAGATAAAAATTGTTACAATTGTTACAATTGTTATTATTAGAACAAAAGAAAGGAAAAAAACAGACAGACAGACAGAGAGAGAGATGAGAGAGAGAGAGAGAGAGAGAGAGAGAGAGAGAGAGACAGAGAGAATGTTGACTTGGGAGGATGACACCTACCAAACGACGGCTCGATTTCTCCTCGAGGGCGCGACGGGTGCCACTATACCCACAGAAGTCTTTGTAGAAATTGCCCTGGTCCGCCACTGAAACAGACATGAGGCCATACGTTAGGGGTGCTTTTTTCCTGCGTGTATTAAATATACACGATGATACATCGAGCCTCGAATAAGAGGCGAGTTTGGCATCGCAAGGTGCCAGGAGAATTCATTTTGTCACGTTCAGAGATGCGATTACTGAACATCTCTCGGACTTACAAAAGGGCAGAACATCACGGGCGAATTTCCACATAGGCTCCTGGACAGTAACGACAATAAGCGAGAAAGTATCCTATTGTTTATCTCTCTCTTTCTCTCTTATATCCTTTTCGAATGTACAATTGCGTGCAGTACAATTCGTGAAATCAACGGTTTGCAAAATATCGTTTGCATCGTCCAGTTCATGTTTTTTCAATGTTTAAAAAAAACACTTTAATTCTTTTCTACAAATTTTTCGGATAAATAATAGCGATGAAAGTTAAACAACAAAACATAAAATACAGAGTCCCGACGTAGTAGCACTACACAGAGTCTTCAATTTTCTGAATATTGCAAACGACTTTGCCAAACCGTTCCATTCCCGAATCATGTTGATGATTAACATCGCGATGGAATTGTCGTGAAGCCTTCCTTACCAAGCGACGTGGTTGTTTAACTAATGGACGATTCATTCCGTTCATCTTATGGTAGAGACCGCATGCGTTGCAGAGGTAATGCCCGGTACCATCTCTACGCCATAAGGGTGTGGAAATCGCGCCGCAATTCACGCACTCGCGGCCCTCCGTAAAGTACTCTGCTTCGATGTTGTGCACTGTGTTTCATTCACACTGAATTTCTTAGAAAGATCAGACAGGTGTATCGCACGCAATAAATATGCACACATACATAATAGTATTTATTTCAACGTTCTACTTTTCTAAAAAAATTAAATAATATAATTTAACCACTTGAAGTGAAAGATATTGGCTGTGAATGTGTTATTTGTGATTTTAAAAGCATAATGTATCGTCGACTGTTAATAATATCAATTCGTTTAAAAAGATTAGATTAACGTAAATGTCAATATCTGCATTTTTATTTTCATGCTTGTATGCAGTAAATAATAACGATTATAATATCACCAAGTAGCTAAAATAATTATGCAATTGCAGTTAAGTACTTCATACCTGGTTACTCCATCTTACGTATCCTAACTACATAATTACTGAACTCATAAATATATGTGTTGTGTGTGTGTGTGTATAATATTAATAAAGAGAAATTAATAATTTAATGGAACATAATATATATAGCATTAATTTGATTAGAAATAAGTATAATGAACCAAATAAAAAATTTGCGTTTAAAAATAAAAAAAATGTTCGAAAAAATTTATTATAAGCCTACTCTTTGATTATATCTTTCTTTATATTGAAAAATACATTTATTTACTTTCCAAACTTTTACTACTTTCATTTTCCTGTAAAACAAGTTTTTTTCCCCTTAAAAAAAAAAGCAAGACGCGATATAGAATAAAATACAAAGATAGCTTCTTTTCTTCTCCTTTCCGTTACATAAATCTCCTTTTTTATCGGAAAAATAAAATGCATAATATTCATGCGTGCTTCCGATATAAAATGATACGAATTAACGATGCACTCGCGCGACCAGGTAAAAGGCACAGAACTACACATATGTCTTTGACGGGAGCAACCATATCTGCAGTGGCCTCTTTTTACGTGACCACTCGGAAACAATTGTTTCGTTAGTTCGCAACGTTCCCCCACTTCTATTACGTGACTATGAATATGTATAGTTTCTCAGACTGAGCGTAACGTAGAACATAAACATATTGCAGAATATGTGAAATGTTCATTACAAAAATTTATCTACTTTTATTTTTTCCTCGACAAACAGAAAAACGAGAATAAATTAATAAGACAATTATTTGTTATAATATTAAAAATAAGAATAATAATTATTACTATATTAGTAAAATAAGAAAAAGGGATAGGTACAAGAATTTAAATTAATTTCTGTAATTTTGTAATTTCTACAAAAGAATTTTCGTAAATAAATTAAAAATACATAATTACTCTCTTAATGACAGTTTGGTATTTAAAGTTAATAAGCTATTAAGATCTTAACTTCTTAAAGTCATATTACGAAAAATAATATTTTTATTGCAATTGTTAAACGTATAGTGAATCTATAAGTCTTACAATATTAATAACTATGCATAATTTCATAAGTTGTAACAGAGTATTAAGAGTGAATGTGAAAAATCTCGAGCAATGAAATGAAGAGCACATACGAAAAAGAGAAGGAAGGATGCAGGAAACGCAAAAGCGTCGAGGGAAGGATGGAAACGGACATGGCGTTATCGGAATTTCCGGCGTTTACTGATAATAACGCGAACCAACCTTATAACCACGTGCATATGTGCTACGTTAAAAAGCTCGTTGCTTGTGTACGTATAGAATTATGTTTATATATAACAAAATTATTAATTAAAATGATTAAGCAAAAATTATATTATCTCCATTTAATCAAAGATTAAGATAAAATTTTCTTGAATTGGTGCTAGAAATTATTATATATTTAGATCGTGTATCATTACTAAATAGCACTCACTAAAACGCGAATCCAGGTAAAATCGCGCGCTTATCCTTTCCAGTAGGGACTAAGCGAACGCGTCACTTGACGACGGAGAAAAATAAGAGAATTCGTCTCGAGTTACTCAGTGAAAAAAAAAGAGAAGAAAAGCAAAACGAAGAAGGAGAGAATGAAGAAAGGTCGGCGTACGCGAGTAGCACATCCGGCAGAAATGCGACTGGGAAGCAATCGGATATTGTATGTAGGTAAGCAAGAAGCTGCTGATGCTATCCGAGTCCTACGAACTCTCTCAGAGTACATCACATATGAATATGGACGGGTCGAGTTGCGTTCTCGCGCCTTCATGACGCCACCTTGACCCACAAATAGTGGACTATTAATCGTCAGTTTATTACCGTTTATTACTGCGAGAAATTACAAGTCAAAACGAAATAATAGACGATGATGCTATTTTCTATGCAACGGCATTTAAAGTATTTTTTATACATATATTATCATTATAATTTCATTGTATGTATAAATATCATTTAGAATGTCAGTGAAAATTATTTTTATACACATATCTTATACTATTTTATACATTTAAGGAAAAAATTCAATGTTTTTTTCCTTCGCGTTTTTCTAGATCGTTATATCAAAATTAAGATCGAGATATCTTATTGCTTGAATCGGTTCATGGTGTCCATAACGCGATACGTAGTTTTCGAAGTAGAGAAGCGTCCGTAACTAGATATGAAAAGACACAGGGGAAAGAGTCAGGGAATTAAAATGCAGGTATTGAGTTACCGAGAACTGACGACGAGGACGAAGAGGTCAGAGGACACGAGAATCTTCTGGGGCGAAATCAAACTGGGAAGCAATCGGATATTATGTAAGCAAGAAGTACCTGACGTAGCTAGGTATCCTGTATAGAGTCCTCACTACGTTAGAGGTACGTACAAGGGTTTACGTTGCACTTTCGCATCCGAACGACGCCGTTGCATTCCGACCTTCGTGACACTTTATCCTCGAGTAGGTATACGTCGCGCGAAAAAGAAAACTGTAAATCGATATTTAAAATAAAATAGAAAAAATAACGAAGGTAGTAAACGTATAGGAAAAAGTAATAAAAGTAACACTACATAACGCATATTTTTTTTATATCGCAGATTAAATAATAAATCAGATTATGGCACGTTATTTCTTATAGTATTCCAGCGAACTTAATTTCACAGTTAGACGCTTATACCTCGGCACGATAATAACTATGTTATCGTCGCATTAACATTCTTGTTCACCTGTGCTTTTGTTTCCTTTGACTGCTCTAATCTGCCCTCGGCTTTGCAATACTTATCATTTTATACAGAAAGCTCAACAATTACCCGTGCAGCGTATGTATTTGCATGACCATTCGCGCCAGATGTGCAAGCATTACGCGCATTACAATTAGCATTATTTGTGACTTCGACTTTTCTATCTTTTTCAATCATTATTATAAAATGTGTTTAAAAGCTAAAGATTAAAAATTAATTTTCTGTCGTTAATTTTCTAAATTAATATTCAATCATCAATGTTTATACGTACACGGAGAAAAATGTACAGTAAATACCACTAGAATTCTAGTAAACTTTATGGAATTATCAATATTCATATAGGGATACGCATGCCCACTTATGTAAAATTTTCTTTACATTTCTGGTAAATGAGATTGTCATATGATAATCATTCTTTCCTTATTGACAACAATTTGTTCTTTAGCATTGACAAAATTTACTTTACTGCATAGTTGTTTGTGCTCGTCAATCTTGAAAAAATAATACGATTTACTTTACTGTAAGTATAATTTACTTTACTCTGAAAGTATAATTTATCTTTCTATAAGATAATAGTCACTTGAAATGATGTACTATAATCATAATGTACTTTTTATCTTACATCTCCGGTATTTTTTACTTTTAGGCAAATAAAATTTATCACAAATTCGGTAAAAATAGCCAGAATATTTTTACTAGTCTTGGAAGGTATCCATCTCTAAATTATTTTTCTCCGTGTATAATTTCGTTTAAGTAGAAACTAGTGGTAAGTAGGTATGCATCAATTTTGAATAAAATAGCCAAAATGTATTTTTTAAAAAGTGAGCTGTGCGCGTATATACTGATCTAGAAGAAAAGTTTTTGGATCAACCGGATTAATTTAGGGATGGCCACGTGCGCGATCCTTCAGGATGATGCACGGCTCTTATACGGTACTCTTGCATCTTGATATACACATACGACGTATACGAAAGTATATACCGAGAGAAATAGAGTTCTCCTATAGGTAGGAGGAGATAGATGTCTGGCACGGTTAAACTTAAATCACAGCCAGCATGATGAACTCGCGGATGAAACACTCGAGGTCGCGGTATTTTAAAAGGAGCGTCTCGTTGCCGGTCTGCTAGAACGAAGTTCGGATGGTGTGGCATGTGTAACCACAAGATTTAGCCCCTGAAGAACCACTTAAACTCTCTAAACTTTCCCTCTCCGGCTGAGAAACATCCCTCAGAAATGAATCTTTCCCTTTCTATTTATTTTTCCCTCGATAATATCTCAATTATTTAAATTTTTATTACATCATTTATCTAACTACGTTATAATACGGCTAAAAATCGTAATATAGGGTAATCTAAAAGTCAAAACACAAAATAGCGTTTCGAGAGACTTGAGCAGAAAAAAAAAGCAGAAGGAAAAAGATTTGAAAGAACGATTAATTTATATAAAATATCAAAAGCGTCAAATATTCGGTTTATTTTTTATGCGATTTAATATAACGCGATATGAGAACTTTTCAAAATGCTCGAAATGTTTCTTTGCAATTTTCAAATTTATTAAAAGAAAAAATGCAAAATTATAATGGAAAACGCTCCAAAAATTAACGCAGATATTTGTAGTGAAAAATATATTTAACGGAGACCGTCTTAAGATTTGACAAGATATTTTTTCAACTTTAATTCATTGCTTTCTCAGCATGACGAACATTTATGTCAGGCGGATAAAGAAGTCCGGTCGACCTCCGTGAACCTTGAGGAGGCACATTTATCTTGGTGTCATTATTAGTATCTAAAATAAATGATCGAGACGCGTTGCTTTAACGTTCAATGTACTTGTCAAGCGTTATCAATGAAGTGAGTCTTAATTATTGCCGAAAATGTGGACAGAAAAAAGAGAGAGCAAGTGTGTTGAGGGCGCAGGAGGTGAAGCGCATCATAAGTAACGAGTTGCGTGCCATATCAACTTCGGTCGTGAACTTGAGCTTGCATAAGAACTAAAATTAATTGCAGACGACACCGAGGAGGTATTTAAAAAAAGTTTTATGTCTTAATCCAACTTATCGAGTTTATCCTCTACGTGACATGCCTAACGAACGTGATATTACATTGCCATAAATCTTCGATCGACTTAAGAACATTGTGATTTTAATTTATATCAGATATATCCTTCTCTCCGGTTGTACTACGATTTATTGCGGATATCTCTTATGATATCGTATTTTTGAAAATAGCTGTGTACTAACAAACTTCTCGAACTTGCTTTCATTGTAATTCAACTACGATGTTTACGATTTCATATAATCTCGCAGTACATTGGTGTTAAACGAAAAACCACAATTTCGCTGAAAAATTACAACACGATTTAATTATCCCGGAAAAAAACTTGTATGATTTATAGGGTTACGTAGGTTCTCATTCCTAAGTCGAATGATATGAGTTGGACTGCGTTTTATTACTGGCTAGTATTTTTTTTTCGATTAGATACCTGTATGCGTTAACACCTGAAAATTATCGTAAATTGACGCGCATCTGTTAGATACAGCCCTATCGTTACCTCTATATCGCGCGATACAACTAGATTAGACCTAAGCGTTCATGCAACCTAGGTCACGGTCATATCAATGCCTTCTTCGATAGTCGTCGGCGCATGACGTCGTGGAAACAGGTGTCGCGTACCAACCGTGTATGATAAAACATAAAGATACATTAGGACGACGACTTTTTCACGGCTACTAGCACACGACTGAAGCCCGAAATCGTAGACGATAAAGAACTCGAAATGGCGACGGAATGCTTCCACGAAGCGAAAGAATGCTTCACGGTAATTACTGAATCATCGCTTTCGAGAAAATAGCAGGTACATTCTCCTAAAGTGTCCCAAATAAATTTCCAAAAAATGCCAAGTTTTTAGGATGAAAGATCGAAATAAAGTATTTCGTATTTTTTTTTTTTTTTTTTAATTAGGATGAATTAATATGAACGAATTGCAAAATTATTGTAAAATAAGAATTAAATATTTATGTAAAATAATAAATAACTATTTCCTCTCTTTAATGAAAATGTATTGGATCCTATATAACTGAAATTAGCGAGATCGTAAGAGTATTATAAAATGCGTCCGACCGATTGTGGGTTGGAAAAGAGTTCATTGGTACTTATTAGTTAATCTGCTCCCGACAGGCCAACAAAACATAACAAAACCGCGAATTCATATCGCGGATTCTCGTTTACAAAGTCGACATGTCAGTGGTCAGCAGGCAGTGACCCATACAAAAGATAAATTTTTTAGTCTCTCTCGATAACGATGGAAATTCATAAGATACGCACCATCTATCCTATCGATCATCCAATATCCATTTAACAGCACTCGTAAATAGTTATGTGCTGGCTAAAAAAGTCGCACGAGAAATATCGCTCCTTGGGATGCTGTCAAGTAAGGGGATACTGAAACACGATCTTTGAGTGGTTTGCTGGAACAGCCCTAATTTAGTACCGTGAACGAATTAGTCACAACTATGCGATTATCCGTGTCACCCAAGCCGATCTCGCCTCTATACCGAATTTTTCACGTCTAAGCGAAGCATCGAATCCTTTTCTCAGTTATTTATGACTACTGTAATACGATCAGTGCGACAGCTTAAATTACTGCCAATTCATCATTCGCGCAGAAGCAATACTTCGCTGCCCGGAATCGTACAAATTATTAAAAAAATCCTATAGAATGGATTTTGGTTAAAGAACAACATTTTTATATTGTTCGATCAATCTACAACCGACGGAAAAATAATTCCTCCATTACGAGTGAGAAAATAATAATATATAAAAATAAAATTTTCTTTTTCCCTCTTATCTTTTTTTAATCGATCATGTAGCTTTTGGAAAGAGCGAATTTGACGTATTACATCAAGCATGGAATTCGAGATGAGTCCGAAGGAGCATGTATGTCTACACGCAACACGCCCACCGATCACGATTGACGATATCCATGTCGCTGCACGTCGCGTCGCGTCGATGCAACGCGGGATGCCACCTCGTGTCGTTTAGCGCCGGCGCTCATTTATTCCTATACAATCGCAGATGCGCGCGACGAAAAATTGTCGCATCAAAGGACACCGCCCACTTCAGAAACGCACGATAGGCGCGCCGACGCATACGGCCAGAGGACTCTCTCAAGTCTCTGGTTCCTCAAGGACCTCCTCGAATGAGGGTTGCTTACAGATCAGTCACTTCCAACTGCCTGTACCCATGTTACCCTGCACTTTGCGGTTTCATATTTCGAACTGCTATATGAGTTTAGAAATTAGTTGAAAAAAATATCGAATTGGAAAAATAAAGAAGAAAAACTTTAATTAATGAAGCTCCATTCCCCACAAAGCATCTATCGTGTTATTCATAATCAGAGAATACATGCTATTTACGTTCAGAAACGCACATAAATAAACTTTGCAAGCAATGATCGATAAATATTAGCAAACACATACATTTTCAAAAGCATCAACTCTATAAATAATATTAAATTGCCAACAAAATATCTTCAATCTAAAAAAAAAATTTTAATTTTTTTAAGGATGGCTTTATAAACAAAATTAATATCTCTTACAAGATATAGAAAATAAAGATTCCAATTATACATTATCAAAGCGCTGAAGCTGCACGTGAATAAATCTCAAAATACTAAAATCGTGATAATTAATAAATTACGAAGAATGTTTCTCATTAAATTCTACAGATTATATAAAATGGCCAACACACGTTCATGTTATCACAACGATATTCGTCGATTTTTGCCGGATTTTATTGCCGGAGACACGAATCTTGCGATTTGACAATCTAAATCGTGAGAATATATGGCGATCACTAAAAATATCGATGCGACGAATTTCAGAATTTGACAAATTATAAATGAATTTATTATCATCGGATATATATTTAATAAGGATTTTTCATGATTTCTTTCAGTAATAGCAATAAAATGAAAAGAATGAAATTATCAACTTGTATATATAGTTATACACGATGACATTTTTTAAATGCAATTCGCATAGTATGTTGAGCAATTCTTATTAACTCTTTTAATGCTGAATCTTGATCAATTGTAATTACCTCTTTAATTATATTTGGAAAAAAGTCAACTTTTTACTTTTAAAATTATAATAAATAGAATAATTTTTTTCATAAACATGCATTTTTATTGAGAAGAAAGAGCCTTAATAATTTTCATTTACTTATTTCTGTTTCTAAGGATCGCGCGCGAGCATTAAAGAGTTTTTTAATAATTTAACTCTAATTTTTAATTATATTTAATTCCACTCAATATAATAGAAATAGCACTATTCTACGTTGTTTGATTAATGAAAAAATACTTACTTGCAGTCAAACTTGCGGCGGCACTGATTTGCGTCGGTGCTGTTGCTGAGTTAACAGTCTGCCGTCTCGACGGTGTGCCATATTGCGTCGTTAAAGCGTCAGTTGTAGGTGATGCGTACGTCCAAGAAGTAGCTTCTACGACGGATACGGCGGCGTTCCCAGTGGTATTCTGTTGAGAGGACGAATACGGTGGACTGTAACCACGGAAACTCGACCGAGCACCGAAAGGTGTTTGCGAAAACGCCGGTAGAGATTGATGGGACACCGTGCCCGAAGATTTGCTGCCGTAATCTTCAGGCATGGACAGCCCGCTCAGGCCTGTAACTGTCAACGAAAATATATTGTGAAAAAGAAATTTCAGAACTTATCAACTTCATCCTTTTAGGAATTCACAGTTTTTTCGCTAATTGAAACATCATGTTTAAGAAACCTTCTAAAAGCTTCTTGATTCATGACATTGCTCACTGACATTATTATTCATGAACGTTGTAAACGTCATCCATCTTATACGCGCGCGTCAAAAACTTATCTAGACGAACCGACGCGACGCGACGTAAGCATTATTTTTGATCAATTATTTTTATAGCTGATACCTACCCTGAGCGTTCCAAAGTTGAGACGACGATGTCAGCTCAGTGGGGCTGCTCGTCATGTAAGGAAGGGTATAGGTTCCTCCGGTTCCAGCCACAGTACCCATCGCACTCACGCTACTCATCGGTCGATATAACGAAGAACTATAACAGCAAAACTTACATATATATAAGACAATAGAACATAGAAAATGATGCTCCATATTATTTGATTAGTCTAAAATATCATTTCTCTCTCTATAGCAATGTTAATAGAGTAATATAAATCGTTTATATTCAGTTGGTTTAGAAGCGAAAACAAAAACATATATGAACTGACTTGGTATATTTATAGCACCATCATTTCGCCAAAGGCTTATCATAAAATCTTGTCAATTTTCATGCCCGATACATCTTTTATATATATATACGATATTAGAGTAGTGAAAAAATTAATAATAATTGGAATTGTGACAAAACTGCATCTTTCTCCTCGCGGCATCGCTGCTTCTCTCGCATCGCAATGTTTATGTTAAATTCAGGTAATGATATTTAAAGATAATTGAGTTGTTTTTGCAATTTAAGAGAGAAACTGAATATACATATAATTATTAACTCTTTCGCTCTGCAGGAAATTTCTGTGCAAAAGGTGCACTGCAGGTGGTAGACACTCAGCAGCGACCGACGCTGTGGATGGCCACACATCTTGCCAGCACATATTTTTTAGAGAACATAGTAGTTGAAACACTGAATTGTTTTTACTTTACTATTTTAACAAAGAAAATATTTTCATCGACTCTTATTTTTTATACAAGTTTGTAATATAAACATTAAACATAAAAAATATGTAGTATGAATATTTTGTTGCCAAACAGTCATTGACAAAATAAATGTGGACCGCTTATAGATGCCTATCCATATAGAAAGCAACTTTAGTCCAATATATCTATATAGGTATATAAAATCACCGACTCAATTAGGTGTCGTTAGACAGTAATAGTAATGAAAAGGTTATAAATATAAAAACGGTGTGAGAATCGCGATTCGTGTGCTTCGTATTTCACTCATAGATCACGTTTCGCGAATAACGCGAATACGCCCCTACCCATGGGATATGTGGATCACGAGGCGGAGTGTATCTCGTGAATCGATCGTTCGGATCAATCGTTCGACCCTAGAGAATTACTCTTATTTTTATTACAGATCACACGTATACGTGACTCTAGATTGCATACACCTACAAATCAATAACAAACTTATAATCTATTAACATTTTTTAAACTTCGGGCTAATATTGAAAGGAGAAGAATTCCAAATAAAAAAAATATAAACATAAAAAATAAATAAATTGACGCGAAGAATATTTAATTATTATACGCTTATAATAAGAAAAAAAAAGGTATAAAGAATTTCCTACTTATATGCAACTAATTTATGTAAACATAAATATCTTTGTAACCGATAACAGTACTATCGTATTATTATCACGCATAACGTTATACGTACATTAGAAAAATTCACTGTTCCGTGGCGGAAAGACCGGAAAGTAACCGTCGCGGGAGAGCGGAAACCGTGGTTTGAGTCATATAATGCGGGCGCGTGCCCGAACCGAAGAACGGAAGAAAACACCCCTTTGGCCTCCCTTCGCGTCTCCTACTTGTACTTGATGAGGATGACCCTCATCATATGAAAGTCCGGAACGACATGGCTACTCCATTACCATTGCCATTACCATTACGAGTTGTTTATACCTGGTTTCGGCTCGACGGCCACTTGAGGAGCGCAGCAGGATTCTACCTGAACCTGAATAGATAGAATAACATAACGAGCTTCCAGACGTACGGCACGACCAGCGAATTATGTGTCTCCACTTAAGCATTTTTCAAAGTAACACCTACTATCTTCGGCGGGGAATGCTCTTCGATGAATCCTCTGGATATCATTTTCCGAGATGTTTCCGAAAATTCCGATCGTTACGGAACTCAAGGATGAATAATTGATGACGTGTACGAATAGAAATCAATCGGTGTGATATTTATTTGTAATTTCATGAAAATTATTACAATTACCTATATACTTAAACATTGAGAAACGTTTCTCATTTACATTTCTCTCACAAAAGTTAATTTACAAAATTATTTTTATCTACTTTGCCTTTTAATTATGTAGCATGCAATTACATATTTTGGAATACGATTATTCATAATCGTTATTGATTTTAATATAAATTAATCTATTTGAACTAAATGAGACTCAAGACTCTTTTTTTTTTTTGTATCTAACAATAAATCTTTGTCTGGCAGAGAGTCTTTTATTTATACGTATATAATTATGCGCAAAAAGTCGTCGCGTCGGTGCGCTCTGCATGCCACGCGTGCCTCGCGCGCACGTGCATTTTATCTCCGAGCGTATTAACGTGTCCCAAACAAGGTAAAGAAGAGACCAGCGTAAAACAAACGAAAACATCGCTGTACGTTCAGAGTGATGTCAATACGGATGCGGCCTTGAGCAGTCGCGCGGTGGCCCGGGCACGTTTCTGCGTACCGGTACGTGTCCGGAGATACCTTTGCGATCGCTCTCGCGATGTCGACGATTACCGAGGTACTTCTCACGTGGTAGCCTCCAAACTCATCGCCTCCAAACGGCCGTCGCCAAACGCCGATCGACAAAGAAACACCGATAGCGCGTGCAATTTCGTCAAAAATTCGAGCGAGATTTGTCATATGTCATATGTTAGAATAGAGCTATAGGGAGCAAAGATATATAATATGCGAAATATTTTAAATATGACATATATTGATAATATAGACCGAATGTATTTTATACGTATATAATATACCAATGACACACACACACACACACACATAGCTTAATTGTAATAAAAAGAATTTTAGAGAAATACAAACTTTATTTAGATATTGGCGATAGTATATATCTCTCTAGCAATGATCTTGTATGACAGAATTTATTAATTAATTTAATTCTTAATGTTAATTTTCTATTATAACTTGGTATTCTGTGTTATGTATGCATATTATTCGCACGTGAATGCTAGACGAAAACCGCGACTCGCATGCAAAAATGCATATTCAGCATATTACTCTCGATTGCCAGAAGAGTTGTGACGAATATATGAAATTTGCAGGCTAACAGTGAACTCGACACCCGATGTGGCCCGACCTTTCAGGAAATTTGCTTAGACGATTTATATTTACATAACGTTAAGGTAGGTTATGACACGAAACGACATTGATGTCGACGATGATCGAAACGAAAATATTTTTAACGGAATACAGAAGAAGGCAGGCAGATACGTTTCTAAATAAATTGCAAAATGAAGGAAGGAGGATAAAAAATAATTTCTAGATAGAATTAAAATTTTTTTCAATCAGCACGCAACAAATGTTGTTCTAAACGTATTCCGTAGAAAAAGTAATAAAAAAGTTTTCAACTTTTAAATTGATTGTATCGAAGAAAAAAAAATTCTTCTGTCGAAAAATGAAACGCGAGTCCTTATTTGCATTTTCGATCGTAAGTAGGAGTTACACTCGCGATAAACTCGCGTGCATTTTACATCGGTAATGTAAATACCGGTGGATGAGACTGATGCGAGAGTCGTCTAACGGTTTCGATTGTCTTAGGATATGTCGTACGTCTGACACGAGCTCAGCGGGCACGAGGATGCGTCTTAAGTGCATCGGTTAAGTGCGATGGAACGTCCGATGCAATACGAGTGCATCGGGAGCGAGACCGTTCTCCAGTGAAACTGGTTGCTCGTATCCTGGATGGTTGTGTCCATCACCAGGTGCAATCGGGCACTTTGTAAACCACTAATACGAGAGAGGAAATGGTATTAAATGGGCACGCGCGCTGCGTGCAATTGCACACCCGGTGCAACGATGCGCACGATCCGTCTCGCTAATGCGTTTCGCAATGTAAACGACCGATGCGATGGTGGCGAGAGGCGGAAGGAACCTTCCTTCGACAAACCTAACCATGGAAGGTTGCAGAAATAGCGAAAAAATACACAATGCGTCCCATGTTCGACGACAAATATTGATTTAAGTCCTAAATAAATAAAATTACAATTATTCTCAACTCTCTGACAAATATAACGTTTATAAAAGAGATTAGAAAAAAAAATTAAAATATGTATAGTAACCAAATTTTAATTTTTCATTTATATTGTAATTATTCACAGAGCACACCACAGTTAATGTAATATTAAAAATTAATATTCTAAACCCATTAAAAGAAATACACAAAGAATGCAATAAATTTCTATTTGTTTATCCTATGAACAAATGGAGACAGGTTATTTCTTGCGGCCTATAGTAGTTTGCTCTTGACAAACACGAATGTTCAATGACGTAACATCCTAACGCAGGAATCGAGGGCGATTTTATGGTCAGCGCGTGGATGTATGTATACGCGCATGTTCTATGCGTAACGGTTGCACGAGAAGCTCAATAGCGCAGATCTCGGGTTTCTTCTAAGAACTCCCGTCTCGTACTTTTAATAATTATTACCGCCGTGTGCCGCACCGCCTCTACTAATCTCGATCTCGGACTCTTCCTCCTACAACTCTTCCCTCAAGTACAATAACCGATAATTATTTTAGACAATCCATAATGTCAATGAAATCGGTCAGATAAGAACAAGTTCGAATATTAACGACAAATGCGAATTATGACACAATTTGATAACATGTTTCATACGGATTTTATGCGGATGTATAGAAATTATTCAACATTAAAGTGGATGATAATAGAAGTTTTCATGAATTAATTTCAGTGTTTTTTCATTATTTTCCATTCAATGTTCGAATGTGGGGAATTCCAGATTAGCTCGTCGGAATTACAATGTGTGTGCGCGTGACAAGTTTATTTAATAAACAAAAGATAATCGACATAATACGCATACTATTTGCCACCGGAGAAAGACGAGGGTTCCGCACGGTTGAGTGGTGAGGAGTGCGAATTTCGCGAAATCCAATATAGCGAGTTTAATGTCAACGGGGTTATAGCCCTGCTGCCGTAGGACTATCTGAATCCACCGAGCTGATAAGACGCTTCTCACGATGGCTCGCGGAAGAAGGCGGGGTAAACGTAAAGATGAGAATGATAAGCTTACCGATCAAGTACATATTTATATATACGTTACTCTAAGGTAAAAAATGCATTTATATTTACGTTGAATGGATATCAATGCAGAAGTCGATAGCAAACTCTAGGATTTTTTCGATAGTGTATGAAATTGGATTTCAAAATAACTGAATACGTGATTAAAGAATATTCTTACATCGTGGCTGAATAGTATGAATACAACATTTTTTCATACTTTTCCATGATTTTGAAAAGCATCACAATGTAACAGTCTTAAAATCAAATTTCGTCCACTTGAATGATATTATGTTGTCTAATTCCTAAAACTTAATTTTAGAAATTACTAAGGTCTCAATATCAAAATTCCAAATTAATTCTCTTATTTTTCTTTTCTATCTGCGCAATATAACAGGTTACTAGGAAATTATGATTATAAGAAATATTATATAAAAATTAGAATTTTAATATAACGAAAAGTCTATGCTATTTCAAGAATCATGTAACACGGTAGATATCTTGTATGACGAAAGATAAGAAGGGCACCATTTCTTATTTGCTTAGCCGCATTGAGATTGTTTAAGATATCACATCGCTGATCTTTTTATACGGTCAGGGTTGACAGAGCGCAAGATCAAATCGTGTTAGTATACGAGTTTAATGTTTACAGATGCGATACAAACGCGAATAGAGAATTGCATTTTTGAAAAATTTTTTGCCTTTACGCGCGCGCAAGATCAATGTAAAAAACATATACTAGATATACATTAAGATAAAAGTTATTTCTTTAAACGGCACATCTCTATCTGGTTGCAATTTAAATATATCATCGGATAAATTAATAATTGTGAAGTACAGTAAATAAAAGGCTGAATATAAATATCGGTAAATCAAGAGAACATTTCAGATTAAGATTTAGATATTCAAGTGCCAATTAAATGTCAATTAATATCGGTATTATAAAAGAGTACAATATTTTGTTCACGCTGCATTTATTTGGTTGCTGTTGTATTGATTATCGCTACTTACTTTATTTTTATTTGACAAGACAAAGCCTGGGTTTTTAAAGAAAATACATTTTATCGATGGATCCAAAAAAGGAGAATATACGTATAATTAAAGTAGTTAACTGATTATATGTATCGATACATACATGATTATAGACAAAATAAATAACATTGCAATAAAAAAATATAATTCAATAATTAAAAATTATTAAAATGATTTCTTAAATTAATAACTTTTTTTATAATAATAATAATCAAACTTGAGTGATTGAATGGCAGCGTTACAAATTCAACTATGAACTATCCAATATAATATTCCATTATTCAAATTATGTCAACAGTTTGGATCTTAATATTTCAAAACTGAAATTCGTTAATTTTGTTAGAGAGAGAGAGAGAGAGAGAGAGAACTGTTAGATAAAAAAATGTTACATCGTATATCTCTACATGATATATACGTGTGTATATCTCTACATGTAATATCATATTATAATTTGCAATATTAAAGATTAATTAGATTAACTATAAGTAAATAAAAAATATATACCTAACAAGAGGTTAAAAAAAAAATATATATATATATATTGCTAATGAGTATAATAAATGAATAATTTTGTCACACGGCGTTATCGATTTATTAGAAGAACTCTAAAAGTTTGTATCGACTTTTGCATTGGTTCTACGCAAGTATGATATATACATATATAATTGTAATTATTCATTATTTGCAATTATTTTCTTAATACATAGCCATATATTTGTATAATTATTATCGGTTCTTTCACATATTATAATTCACATAACTTCTATATAATCTTCAAATTTTATCAAAATCCTGCATAATATATACGATTTTTATGTAATTAATTACACATTATGATAAAAATAAACAACATCCACAAAGCATCATTCCAGAAAATCACACCATTCATAAAATAAGTTTTTCATTAGAAAAAGACTCACTGCATCTTAGCGGGCGTAACTGGGTGATAAGCTTCGATATCTTCTCCTCTTCCTCCGTTTATGTTCGTTTTTGTTTTATCTTACGAAGTAAAGAAGGCAAAGACAAAAACAGTGCCAAAAAAAAAAGAAAAGAGCCAGAGAGCGTCCCGTATCTGTCACCGGGCAGACAAGAACTGAGCGGAATATAATCTAACAGAGTGCACAAAACGTCGAGCCGAATGGAGTTGGAGGACCTCGAAGGTGGTCAGGATTTCCCCTTCTGCAATCCCTTCCCCACTCGAAGAGACCCTCCTGCGATGACGGACAATTATCCCCACTTGTTATTTTCTACATATTTTCCCCTCCTCCAGATATCACCGGCGCGATCACATTTCGCAGTGCACCCCAACTTTGCCTTCTCTGACTGAGTCTGTCACGAGAGATCCCCACCATCGTTATCGACCACTTAAGACGCCCCACTGTTTGACGTTCTCCGCCGATTACGCCTCGTGGAGAATACTTACTTTCGTCCTGTCTCGAGAGACTGCCGTCGCGAGCATAGACCAAACGACGCAACATTTTTTTTTATCTAACAGTTCTCTCTCTCTCTCTCTCTCTCTCTCTCTCAAAATTAACGAATTTCAGTATTGAAATATTAAGATTCGGACTATTTGCATAATTTCGATTTGAATAACATATACTGAAATATTATATGGATAATTCATACAAGTTTTTGTTACTTTTTTGTTCCTTTTTTTGAAATCACCAAAAACTAGTTTTTACCGCCCAAAATGAATCACTATAGCTATCTGTTTTTCTTGAGCTCTGACATAAGATTTGTAAAACATAAGCGCTCTCTATTCGTATTTTTGTTCTCTCATATCTGATAACAATTGCTATTCACTCATTGTTGATATTTAGGTACTAGCCCATAGGTACTCGTTACTGTTAAATTTATCGTTTTTAAGTTTCAGATAGATGTGAAACTAAAAGACAATATGACTTTTGACGATTACAAATACTTGTTGCACATTTAAAGAATAGGTTTTGCTTTGCATTTATAAATTTTTATCTATTTTTTCATCATCTGATGAATGTGTTTATCTTTTTTCTTTATCAAGAACATCTATATAATAATACATTGCTATGCTATATGTTAGACTATCCAAAGATAAACCAAAATAAGAATATAAATGTTATTTTTTTTATTTAAGTAGTCTTAACTACTTTGAAAATTTTATAAAAAATTTGATTATTATTTTAATACCTCAAAGATTATTTTTGTCACTTTTTTCGTCGAAAAATCGTTACTATTTTCTCGTTTTTGCCAATACCTGAATAACAACGCGCTAGGTATTTAGAGTTTTACAATAAATGTTACGATTAGACGAAGATAATTATTTTGAATGGCAAATTAGTGCTTGTCAAGATACTACGTGTAAAGTGAAATCTACTACGTGTCACTTCCGCCGGCAAACTCGCATCGAAAGACTACCACCGCTCGTGGTGGAGAAAAACAAATGTTGAAATCGTGTAATATACAAACGAAATATATATATATAATTATTTTAAATAGAAAAATTGTAGTAGTTATAAAAAAGCGTAAAATATTTAACATTTATTGAAACTTTTAATTTTATATTATATACAATTTTTTTTACAAAACTATTAAATATACGTTCTAAAAAAATAAAGTTTTATATGATATCACAATTCAAAAATTTAGAAAAAAAATATATAAATGATGTTACAAAATATAAATACGCCGAGAATTCATAACAGAAAATAGAAAGGTATTCTCGAATCATTAAATGATTCGAGTTTGTTCTTGTACGAAGGGTTTTGTTCATTCGCAGTGTGGATGTATTTATGAACTGTAAGCTTTCTCAAATGAGAGAGAGATTCACAAATTTTACACCATCATCAATGATTACGATTTATATATATATATATACATGTTTATAGATTTTTTAATTACTCAAATTATACGTATGAAATATTGTTATAATTGAAGTGTGAGAAAGAGAAAAAGATAGAAAGAGGAAATTTTAATTATTTTCTCATTATATCCATACATCATTATGTTATTTTTTATGTTTATTATATTAACTAATGAACTCGTTATATATATCATAAAGTAACTAATTCTCTATTTCATTTTATATTTTAAGATTGCTGCTAGTATCATATACTTATAAGATATTTTAGACAATAACAATTATGATAGTCAAGATTAGCATTATCTGATATCACTTCTTTTGATAATCTATTAAATAATTTTTATGTGCAAAAAAAAAATATAATTGAAACAAATTTACGTAACAATCAGATGATTACATAACAGAACAATTTCTTTGCATTGGCGCAATCTCTACGTCATCCAAAAAAAAGCAACAAACAAAAGAAAAACGGATCGCGATCTGCACTCGAACTTTTGCTATCAAATTTAAAAGGTCGCGACCCGTGCACGTGTACAGTGCGTGAATTAAGAAATACAAAATTTTTTTTTCTCTTTTCCTCACCTCCCCCCTCTCTCTCTCTCTCATTCTATATTTTTTCTAGATTACATTCGACATAAACGATAAAAGTAAGCGTGATTATCCGATTGCTCTTTTTTCATAGAATTTCGAGGTAACAATCAATGGGAATCTATCAGTAAATTGCATTCATCAGTCAATAAAATGCATCTTATCAGATGCAGATCCGGCATATGGGATAAGACCAGTTATATTGATGGACAAAATAACGGATAAAATAAAATTGCAGCATTACAACTGACGTATCGAGGAAAATTATTAATCGTATTCATTGCAGTTAATTAATAACATCTTCCTCAAAAATAATTTGTTCTTTTTTGTGAATTTTTATTGAATCGCGAATTCTTATTTGCCAAAGGTGCGATTCTTCCTTTATACATTCCCATTTATTGTCACGTAATAAAGATAAATTCAACAGTTATTGTGCGCACAAATGCGCGCCGATCAAATGAATCAACATAGAATCATGGACATGACGCATGATGCCTTTGATGCGAGTCTTGCGATGCGAGCAATCTGTCTCGTTTCCTTCCCAGAATCGGAGGGTAGCAAACAATACGATCCAATGCGTGGATCATTTCGATCGGTGAATGAACCCTTATCGTCAGCAAGCATCGAATATGAAGAGAAAAGCGCTAAGAGCAAAAGTCGCGCGAAATCCGAGTAAAAAAATTATCCCTCATTCGTTATTTAATTCAATTACCATTAATCTGACGGCATTATTATTATTATTATTTAAATGCCAGCATCTTATAGTTTTATCTTTGTATTAATTATTGTCATAAAAAGAAAGAGAAAAATACTAAAATATGGACTAATTGCTAAAACTGAAACAACTATAGTAGATGATCAAAGACTGAGGAAAATTGAGAATATCGAGAGAGAGAGAGAGAGAGAGAGAGAGAGAGGAAGAGAATCATGATGAAAAGAGACGACTTTAGGATCTTTAGTACTTAAATTCATAGGCTCGTGCCCGAGATAAATCAACAAACACATCAATGAGGGTGGGGACAATCTTCGCTTTCATATGGTTGTTAGCATAGGGTCAGGCAGTCTTCCGACGGTTGCGCTTTGTTTCGGGCTGTATATTAAGTATCGCCTACGCACACAAACCTGCGTGAAGCGGAATAGCTCTTAAAGCTTGCGAGTAAATATTTTTGCGCACAGGAAAGGACCGTACGTTTGCATGGATGCAACAGTCTGGGTATACGTCTTGGATAACGTTTGATCATACCGCACTTTCGATAAAGATTATGTTTTAACATAAACATTTTTATATCGTTGATGTACACACCGAGCATTATAAGCTAACTGGTTCAATTTATTAATGCTCAACTTGATCCTTATTCCCTTATTAAAATAAATCACGGTTTTAAAACATCCGGCATAAAGCCAAGATTATTTTCGTTTTCCTGACTGTGAATCAAATATTATAATTTTAATTTTAATCTTGTTTTGTATACAAAGCACGTATCGTATTGCATTTTATATCTCACAGGTAGTAACTGAATGAATTTTCGGTAAACGATGAACTTGGAGTGAACAATGGGGGGGGGGGGGACACATTGCAATGGTGTCAACGAACGATACAAATATAATAATGTACAAATATAATAATTAACATTACATCGCGATTGATTTTTTAAACCGATCTTCTAACAATAAAGCGTAAAAACAATAGCACATCTCTACGCCGCTTTGAAAGACACGTCGAAAATATTTCGCGTTCAGCACTAAGTTTATTCACTGATTTATTCTATTCTCAGCACTAAAACAATTTCACCCTTAAGAAACAAGAATGTATTCTAAAGACGAGAAAAGAAATATAGCTTCGGCAATAACGGGAACTGGACAGATTTAAAGTGAATTCACATGAAACACATTCGTCCGTGCGGTGCACCGATAATGATAACGATAACGATTACTAACCTGGAGAGCGGACCACTGGGCGAATGCGGCGCGGAGGGGCCTTGATCGTGTTGGTCCTGATGGTGATGAGGAGTACCAGCGGCGTGATGCGTGTAGATCGAGTCAATGTACAGCTGATCGGATACGCGCTCGGCTTCCTGCAATCCGTGATTGGTTTGCACCGACGGCGGTGGTTGCATAGCCGTAAGATGCGTAAAAGATTGCAATCTGCCCTGATCAGTGGGACTGTAACCGGTCTCCTGGGCTTGACGATGTGGCGATGAGAGACCCTGATCATCGTGCGGACTATGGCTGGAGGTCGGAGAGCCACCGACGGTCCTCACTGATGGAGAAGCACCGCCAGTCGGGGGAGCTCCGCCAGTGCGAATTTGATGTTGCAGATAAGGTTCCTCGGACAGTACATCCTCCAAGTGGTGCGACGTATGATGATGATGATGATTGCTGCCACCATTACTAGACGTAGTATTTGACGAAGTGAGATTCGGGAAGAGTACACCTAAATAATCACCCCGTGCACCTCTCATGGCCGCGGTGATGCTGCTCACCCCTCGATCCACGTCCTCGTCAGTTTCTTGATGATGTTGCTGCGGATCCTCTAGATGACGGTGAGCGACGGATGATAGAGCGGTATGCTGATGCACCTCGGATAAATGATGATGATGATGATGATGATGATGATGATGCTGCTGCTGCTGCTGCTGCTGCTGCTGCTGCTGCTGTTGTTGATGGTGATGATGGTCCGTTGTGGTTGGTGAGAGGGTCTCGGTTCCGTAACGATGCATCGTGGAGTGAGGCATGTGACTGCCGGCACGGCGTCCCTCCGGCGCGATGGAGGCCTCCGTCGGGTGCCGGTTATCCCCTCCCTCGGGAACCGGGACCTCTCTCGCCCCAAGCTGAACATACTGTTGCGCCTGTTGGTGATGGTGTTGCGACGGCTGCTGCTGCTGCTGTTGACGATGATGGTGGTGTGCGTCGTGCTGTTGTTGATGATGTGGTTGGTGGGGCGACTGTGAAACCTGTTGCTGCGGCTGCTGCTCCTCCCTCATATCACCGCCCCCGAAACTTTCGGGGTTAAAAACAAATAGAAAAGACTTTCTTTATCAACTAACGGACAAATATAAAATTCAATAACTTTGATTAATAGTTTTCATCTATCGATACATTTGAATGTATGTGCAGGTAATATCTCTTGTAGAGATTCGATTAATGGTAATTTAATTGTTAAATGATAATGTTATTCTTATAATATTGAAAATACCTTTCTAAGCATTTTTCATATCGTTTCAATATCATTGGGAATCATAATAATAAAAATATTATTCCAGAATAAATTTAGAAAAGTATAAAGGAAAGAAAAACAAACTTCACACAAACTGTAAACAGTTCTATCCGAAAATGTTCCGAAACATAATTATAAAGGAATGCAAAACTCGGTAATTAAATGACATCGTTTTTACGTTTACAAAACGTATTGTTTTGATCAGGATATTTACCCTAACTCACTCACCTTTCATGAATAATGTGTGTAGGATGATAGTCGAGCTCATGAAAGGTATAAGCAGTATTGGGATCCTCATTGGCATGATCGTCGGTAACAGCGGCGACGGCGGAGACCGCAATAGCGACTGCTTCGGCACCGGTTGGCTCAACCATGGCGCCATTTTCCATTTCCGGCTGTCCCGCCTCCAGCACGCCCACACCGCTGTCCTCCTCTTCAGTCTCCTCAGTCGCCACAAATGCCAGCTGTTGCTGATGTTGTTGCTGCTGGTGTTGCTCCTGCTGCTGGCCGACTTCGTGTCCGATGACGTCCTCGCTCTTTATCGCCGTAGCCACCACTGCTTTGTCCCCCTCCTCCTGCTTAACAATTGCCTCCCTAGTGGACTGCGACGCTGGTTCCGTGGCCCCGACATATCCGATCAAGACTACATAACCGTCAAATAAATTATTCGATATCTTATCCGATAGATTACGAATATATTTATATCTGAAAAATCCCAGCTAAGCACGTGTAAAAGTCTGTACTTTTCAAAAAATCCTAAATAACATTGACTAAGTTTCCACCGAGCGAGGGTTAGAGTTGGGTCAAAGTGCAAGAACTGATCAATTACAATCGAGCATTCCTCTCTCATTCGATTAATAGGGGAGTACTCGACTGTGACTAGTCAATTCTCACACTCCGACCCAACTCTAACCCTCGGTGGAAACCTGGAGTTATTGAAATTATCAACAATGAGGATTTTGGTACTATTTTTTATCTTAAATTTATATAAATTACATAGGTAAATTATCACGAATACAGGATATTAACATTTCACATTTAATTGCCACAAACTTTTGCAAGCATTCTATTAAGGATATCTCAAAATGTTATGAAGATTATATCGTTGCCACTTTATATTTTATTTTAAAAAATTATGTATGACAACAAGTTGCATAATCATTTCACAAAGTTCCGAAACGTAGACTGATTCCCATATACATTTGCGTGTACATATAGCATACAAACGCATATTTCTTCATGTGTAAAAGACAAACGACAAACAGTGCGTTTTAAAAAAACGTATTTATTGGTATCGCATTATCTAGCATTACGAAATCTTCTCCAAAAGAAATACATTTCTGTTCTCTTTTATTTCTCAGCGCATAATTATGATCCTATATGTCTAATTTATTATCACGGCTCTTTTTTGTGAAAAAAATAATATTGAGAGAGAGAGAGAGATATGAAAAACTGACGAAGATAAAATATATTTTTCTCAATAATATATTTTTCTTAAAAAATCTATTTCTACCTATTAAATTAATCGAAAACTTTCTTGAATTAAAATTAAAGTCCCGGTTATATGATACTTAGTAAATTTGTAAAATATTAATTATAAATTCATGTAACATGTAAAACAAAAATTCGTTAGTTTAACTGACCAGCTGAAATGAATGGATTATTTCGGTTGCACGCCCGTTCTACTTTATAACGTTAGTAACCACGATCGCATAACCACGCAATAAAAACCGCAGGAGTGTTGAAATCGATTGAGATTCGACAGAGGCGTAGGGTATACCACACCACGTGATGACACCGAGAAACTGTTGCTAGCCGGTGCGTTACAAAAATAACCACGTGCTCTTATCTCTACGCGTCGTTAGTAGTGGCACACGCACTCACGCACGGATGGACACTGCGTGCAAGTAAAAAGAAGCGAGAATGAGAGAGTGATAGAGGAGGAAAGAAAAACGAGGCTAATAAGAGTAAAGAAACGAGAAGAATGATTTCCCGAGCTGTTCTCTCTCTTGGGACGATAAAAATTTTATTTTTAATCGACGAGGGGTTCACATATCATGTTAGGACCAACCAGCACATATGTAGCAATTCTAATCTTAAATATTTATTTACTTAAATCTTATAATGTGTCAATTCTCGGAAGTTCTTTACATGCAACAAATAATTAAAACGAAATGCGGTATATTGTATGTACGCTCTTGCGCTCTTTAATAGACCATTGTCTGACCTCGAACGATGTAATATGGGTCGATCGTGACGATTTGATGCGTAACTCGATTGTCCACGCGGCCGCTGAGTAATCGGTCGCATGAACGTGCGACGCACGAGGGAAAACCTCAGGAATGTCACGTGCGTCTCGTAAAATCGATCTAGCTCGTGACTTTGTTCATCCGACAAAGTTCAGATATCATTGCGCATCTATGACTGATATTTATATTTCTATATTAAAAAATAAAAAGCAAGAAAGTTTCGTTTAAAACTGCCCAAACTACACATTATCACATGAATCTGACAAGTATTTGGCGCAACATGAAAATTCTTATAACTTTGTTTTATCTGAGGCTTATTATTTTTCGTCCGAAAAATAATTAAAATTAAAAATAATTAGTAAATCGCAACACATGTAAAGTCGTAATTTTTTCATCTGTATAACATCTGTATTCACTTTTTCTGACATAGTTTTCATATTATGTGAAGTATGTATTAATAATTTATATATATATATAAATTAGTTTAAATATTAATATATAATCTGAAGAATTTTACATATACATACACACGTTATCTTTATATGAATTCGAGTGATAAAGTATCTTTCGCTCGAGGAATGCATGAATTCGATTTAGCGATCTTATTAAAGCTACCGTAATAATACCCTACATCATCCCTGAAGGCGGTATATCGACCGTTTAACATTGAACCGACCTTATTGACATTACCTAATCGAATTGGAGAGGTCAGGCTCATTGGATTATCGCTGCCGCTCGGCGAATCCTATTAAAAAACATATTTTTGCACAAAAGGTCCAAGTACAGTTCGCTTTGACCAACCTCTGAAATAATGTAAATAAAATGTACGTACAAGGTAGTCTGACGCGTTGCCGATAATACTGCCCGCCAAAGATTACTCTTTTAACATCAATCAAAAAATAACATGCGATTATGAAAATTGTATTTAATTAATTTAACGTTTTTTAATAAATTTTAAATTCAGTTTCACATTATTCCCCTTTCTTTAGTACACAAATCTACGTATTTTACGTACAATTACTTTAAAGAGACAAAATATTTTTTCTAAGAAAAAAACAAATTATTCCTTTAAGAAGTAATTCAAAATTTTATTTTATTCAAATAATCTTATTTCATTCATATCAATTAATAATTAATTAATTAGTAATAGTTATTCTCACGCTTTAATAAATACAAATTTTATTCAACAAGAATGCAAAATAAAATATATGCTGTAATGACGCAACAAAATAACTACGTAAATATAAGAATTTTGTAAGAACTTTGAATAAAAGACTTTAAAAAAATCGATGGAAAGAAATTAGCCGCCTCTGTCGTATTATCTACAACGAGGAGATGCAGAACTGCAACCCCGATTAATCATTCAATGAAAAAAATATACATATGTATGGACATTATATGGTTGCGCAGCGAAGACCTTTTTCGTTGCTACAATACAAATGATCGACACGGACGACAAAAAAATGCACGCTTTTTATGAAAAATCAACTTTATAAGTAATATTATTCAAATATCGTTTTATTTTATATCAAATTAATACATTACTTTTAGTTTCATAATTAATATATTTTGTTCTCTTTTTCTTGTGCGTACATCTTTTTATAAGTTTTTCAACTTCCAGATATCATAAAAATAGAAATATTCCGTAGATTACTCTTTATATTAATATTTTATAAGATCCATTTATTTTTAATATTAATTATTGCTCTATCCCACTTTTTTGCGTTTATTTGGAATAGATCTGTATTTTTCGAATTGTTAACTGCGAAAATGCAAAGAACGCGCAAGTGTGTAGCTTTTGAAATTATTAATAGCATGAGAATAGATATAATAGAGCGTTTATTATCCTTCGAGATATACGCGAGAATTAATAGTACCACTTTCCTGAACGGTAGCGAGTTTCAGAATCATTGGATGAGCGGAAGAGGTTTTGTACATCGAGGCCAAAGGTTGCTCTTATCTTTCAGACCCCCACAAAAACAGTCTCTGTTATCCGCAATATGAACGAACATGATACGTATATAATATATATATATATATATATATATACATATCGATGCGATTTACGACGAGATTTTCAAAGATTGAATAGCCTCTTTATCTCTATCTTTCGAGTCCTGATCTTTCTCTTTTTATTTCCCTTCTTCTTAACTTTCTATTTTACAAAACTCGTAATTTATAATACGATAAATTTAAATAAATGATTTGTTCGAATAAGAATTATAATGGAAATATGTGGGGTGGATACTCACATTTTATCTTACTATTGAAGAAAAAAAAGAAAGAACAAGATAAAGATTTAAGAACAATACCATATATATAAATAGAGAAATCATTTATATATATTTTATAATTTTGTGTGTGTGTGTGTGTGTGTGTGTGTGTGTGTGTTAATTTCCTTCTTACTCATATTAAAATTGCACAAGACAAAATTAAGATGTTTCTACAAGGCGTTGGAAGAACAGGGAATGCATTGTGAATAGGTAAGATGAAGTAAGGCAAAGTGGTCGTTGGATAGGTATGGGTGCGTTCTGTCTATTTCCGATAAGAAGAAAAAGGCCAGGTGTTTTTGCGTACATCGTCCACGAGGGTGACATATTCTCGGCACATCGTTCGTAAAACTATAATTTATAATCTACAATCGACATATATGCACGCAAAGAATGCAAAAAATGATTCACAGTGATTGAGTCACCTGCGTTTATTCGAAAAGGCACGTATAAAAAAGTGATAAAGAGAAATGTATGTATCATCGCATGACGATCAACTTGTTATATATTAAATAATTAATATGTATTAAATAATAATTTTTTTGTAAAATTAAAAATCCAAAATATCTTAAAATGGGGCTAAACATCCTGTATAATATTATCTTTAATAACAATATTATTGTGTGAAATTTATTTTTAAAAATAATTCTTGTCTCTCTTTTACTTGAATGATTTTATTCGCAATGAATCAAAGACGAATCGTCATATTTGAAACTGCTTACTTTGCTGTATTCGCCATCGCAGTAAGTCACAGTGTCTATCGCTGAAGCTGCACTAACGATTGCACGAAAAGGATGGTTTTGTTCAAGTATCTACAAATATAGCTAAATACAGATTTAAAAATAATTTTGTTGGACCATCAAAATAATTACGTAGAAATTTCAAAAATAGTGAATAATACTGCAAAAAAATTTTGACATTTTAGCAACCAGAATGAATATTCTACATAATTATTTTGATGAACCTAACAAAGATCTGTATCTAGCTTAAATTTTTAGATATTTCAACAAAATCATCCTTTTTTCGAGTGTGACTGCTAGTGTAGCGGATTAGGATATAACTATGTGACTCTTAAAAGGCGATAGAAAGCCCGCAATCGCGGTGTGTACTCCGCTCGTCGTACTACGCACGCTTATGATAACTGCTGGCAGTAGAAATAGAAGATAATGTAATCGCTGTATAATCATACGTAACTCATTCATCCCGTGGCCCAAGATAGAGCTAATCTGCTTAATGTTACGTTTACTCGTATCATTGGCAATTTTGTGTCAATTTTTGGCTCTTATAGAATATCTATATATCAAGTATACAATTAAATGATTTAAAAGTAAAGAAACGATAAATTTAGTTTATTAAATTTTTTATGACAGCTAATTGATTGTAAAATTTGTTATATCATCAAAAGCATTATAATTTAAATGATACAAGAGTTTTAAAGCTTTATTAATATTTACATTATAAATTTTCATAGTCTTTTCCTTTTTGTTTAATTTTCTAAAAAAAGTTTTTACTTGAATATTTTCGAAAAAAGGTAAGACACACACATATTTTTTTTATGTGAGAGATTTTCTATGAAGAAGTGGGATGGACTCTTATAAACTTAAAATAACTGTATGCCAGCATAAAATATGTAAATACGCAAACATTTTATTTCCGTATTGATGTTTTCTATTGGTTTTTTGAGATCCAGATATATATGTATATATATATAGAGAGAATAAAATAGAAAATATCATATGTAAATGCATATAATGTACTTTCTATTTTACTCTCTTAGTGTACATGTTAGCAATGTAAAATAAAATATTTCCTCTATATAATATTATTTGTAAAAATTATAATTAAAATAAAAAATGTATAAGAAAAAGTACAGTAAATTAAATAAAATTTTTTATTATTTTATCTATTTTGGAAAAAAACATCGTGCGTAATTTAATTTTTACATTAGACATAAAGTATACATGTCAATTACATAATTTTAATAAAGGAGGATTGATGTTTATATAAACGTCGTATAAACACGGTGATTGATCAATGCAAAACCACAAATAGATCGTGATAAATCATTCACGTTTTGTGATCACAACGACACCTCGGTATCTTAACGCGGAGCAGTACAAAACTACTACCTCAACCCGATAAAACGTGATAAGGCCGATAAGGTGATACGAGACGGCACGCGACCACGATACGTGTTTCTCACACTTGCACGTGCAGACAGTGCAAAAGAAAAGAAGAAACTACTTAAGACATTTTAGCATTACCGCGTCGATTATTGTCATTATATTTACATTTTTATCGAATGTACAATGTGATAATATCCTCTATCATAATAAGTATAAAGAGGTCAAAATTATCATTCAAATAAACTATGATTTTACGATAAACTCGTAAAACATTATTTTGTATATAATCAAATTTAAAAATACAAAACTTCAATCAATATTAATATATCAAATAGAATTGATAGCAATCTAACGCCACTGCATGATAAACAATAATTCATTCAAAACTTTTCTGATACTTATAAAGGTTGAACAGTTCCTATTTTTAAACAGTTCCTATCTTTTTCTCCTGAGTTTAGAAATATGCATTCGATTAATTGTTAAATATACCACAGATAATTAAATTATCCCATCTATAATATGAAAAATATTCTCAAATCATTCATGTTCGTCTCGATGTTCAATTTCTATAATATTTTCGTGACATCTTGCGACATTGATATATAAATGAAAAGAAAATGGGACTAACCCAATTAGCAACTGCCAGACGAACAATGAGCTTTATCAAGCAGTGTCTGCGCACAAAGAAGACGATGGTCGATGACGTGGAAAATAAGACAAGAGAGACGACATCATGCCAATGGAAATTTCGCTGCAGTTTCGAAGACTGCACAGTACGACAAAAAGGAAGACGTGAAACAATTGCACTCTATTCTCCACCATGCTAACTTAAAGGCCTTTGATCTCTCTCTCTCTCTCTCTCTCTCTCTCTCTCTCTCTCTCTCGCTTTTCTTCTTTGATTAATTACTATGGATTTAAATCAAATAAAATATAACTAAACAAAAAATTAAATTGCGTTTTTTTAATTTTTAAAACATCTCCATGATGAGAGAGAGAAGTTAATGAGTTCCTCAGTTGATCAATAATTCGATTTCAATGTAATATTATCAAACATTTGAGAAATAAAGGAGCAAATATATTCTTTAAAAGAAAATTAATCTGTCCTGAAAATAATCGTATAAACGCTTCTAAGAAAACAAATAAAACGCAAATTGTCGAATCGTATATTGATCTGTAGAAGACCGGAAGCCCCTTTAGAGACTCGACAGTGGCGTCATCTTTTTTGTCATTCAACCCCATGACATTGACAAAAAAGTTCTAGCCCTTAAAATAAAAAAGTCCATCAAAAACATACCTGTCCTCAGATGATTAATTATACTTTTCATAGAGAATCGAATTTCGATTAGTTTGACAAATTCGTTAATAATTCGAAATACTCGTTAAACGTGGAACACAAAATTTTACTAATAAACCTGCTGAATACACACGTGTCAGCCGTTAACTACCTGTGTCACAGAAAGCATCAGATTTACACTAACAAGCTTGAACGCACTTGCGACGAAGAAATAATACGATATGCGTTAATATTATCTCGAAATTTTAACAATATGCTAATTTTAAGATCATCATTACTAAAATTTGACATTAAAGTACCATATTAAAAAATATATTTGCATACATATTACACTTATATTTTATGTTATCAAATTGATGATTTATTATATAATTACGTTAATAATTTTTATATTTTTAATAAAAATTGAATCGTGAATCGCTAATAATCTCATTTCGATTCAGATTAGAAAGTTTGATGAGCGACGAAGAAGACCTAAACGAAATTCTAACTTTTTTTGAAAACACTAAATCATGTATCGTTTCGAAATTACTGGGTAATAAAACGAAGAACCTATAAAGGTTATAAGTCAACTGGGAAACATCAGCAAACTGCGACAGACTCAACATGTTCGTTTCGTTTTCTATTCCCCGAAATCCACTCGTGCTTCTACTGATGTCAAAAGGATTAACCGTTCTCACATGAAAAAGTTGCTTGACAGTCGCAGTTCAATCTTATATGCACTTTAAACTGTAATTTGTATTGATTGTTTTTCGAAGTATGCACATATCTTACGCGATTTATTCATTCCACGTAACGATAGAAGATGGTAATTATAAATTATTATTCTATTGCAATATTTATGCAAATGTTAATTTTTTAAATAATATTTAAAATGTATTTTGTATTATACTTTGAATTTTTTGCGTATTTAAACGGCGTTTATAAGTACATGTTTCGTCAGTTGTTCTAATTTTTTTGCTCTTTCTATTAAAATTTTGATTGTTATATTAATTTACAAGATTTACAGATATCAAGCGGATCATAAAAACTTTGCTTCTTCTCGCGCTATTCTTTCATCATATTACGATAATAAAGTACGCGTGTAATTGACATCGGAAGTACCGTGTGCAAAATACAATATGATTATTTTATTCTAATAATGAATACGTGTGATATCGTATTTAATTACATTTTCGTAAGTATGGTACAAGTGCAATTAAGAAATCTGAAACGATAAAAGTGATGAAAACGAAAATATCTGGAAAGCACCGAGTAATAGTGAAACAATCATATTATAGAATAAGTAAATTACTATTTTAACAATTAATCGTTTATTGCATATGGGGACAAAATCTCATACAGATCTGTTATCTTGAAATAGATAGGCTAATACAGATTACCATAAAAATATCTTATTAATAAAGCACGTCAATAATCATATTTATTCTTACAATAAGTAAATCAGTTTTATTGTAATGTTTCTCACAACCATCTTAATAGTTTAATAGCATTAAGTTTTATGAAAACAATAGCCCTATTTTTCACAATCAACTGAATACTTTCTCGATTAATTTTCTGATTAAAACGTAATTATTAAACTATTTGTATTTCATAAATATAAAACATTATTCCGATTGTGAGTATCTCAACTAATACGTTTTTGTGACAAGAGATTCATGTAACATATCGGATCTTAGTATATCGATCAGCAGATACTCGTTCACAGTCAAAATTAACAGTTTACGACCGATAAATTGTTTCGTTTCAGTTTGAGGAAAGCTTGCGAGGGAGATGAAGAAAAAGAGAGATACATATACGTAACAGTTGCAAGAGCATGAGTGAGAGCGGGTCGGGAAAGGGTCACTAACCCCTATTTATCTCGAAGACTCTACTCTCTTTTATCTTTGCCTTTATTATAAACAACTTCGAGTCTGTTGATTTATAGACTACTTCTCGCTCTATTTAGTCTAATAAGTACCAATAACGAATGGCTGAAATTTATTTGCGAGTTCCCGCATATTGCTACAAAGAAGCTGTTTGGTTTCTTGAAGCAAATCTTTTTAATTCATTTTCATCATAGATATACATCATATTTTCAAGAAGGATTTGATAGCGCACAATTTTTTCTAAAAAATATACCTAGATAACTATCCTGTTTCTTTTCGATAAGAAATTAGTTCTTTATAATTTGAATGCTATGGGTGCATACGGCTCATTGTCAATCTAAAATTAAGTGTTGCCTGCGCTATGGCCTACACACATGCATATATATGCATTCAAAGTATATATTCGTTCCAATTTTATCATTTATCTGTAAAATAATTAACAAATAGGTTAACAAATAAATAACATCGTAAGCTTGAAGCAAACGCAAATATTTAAACAGAAATAAAGATTTTGCGTTGCACTGTTCTGTATTTAAAAGATTGAGTACGTAATTGTTACGTAATTTATATAAAAAAAATAATGTCTATCTCGACATATCTCAAAATGGCTTGTTTTGAGCGTTTTAATGTGACGACTAAGTATAGTTTAGAAACATGAACCTGGTTCATGTTTCTAACAGACATGGTCTTAAAGAACTATGTGAGTCCTCTACTCGTGAGTCCTCTTGTATGTACAATCCGGTGCAGGACATTTCGACGAAGGAAGGCAAGTAAATATTGAGAGCGGCGTGCGGAAAAGACGTAGAGCGGTTAAGTTATTAGCGATGTCTTAAAGAAAGAAACAATGTCGACCAGGTGAGAGAGAAGATGCCATAAATGAAACCGGAAACGGAGTGTCGACCGAGACGAGCCTGAATATTTACCATTTCCTCATGGGCTGGACATTTTTTACTTAATTGTCCTCGCGCGCCATCATACCCACGCTATTTGCTTTCCCTTGGCTTGTGAATGAACATAAAAATTTTATAAAATGAAATCTGTACTGAGTCTCAATATTTTTGCTTAATAATTAAAAAAAATATTGGATATACATAAAAATAAAGTATGACATAAAGTATGTTCAATAAAACAATATATATCGATATACAGAAACATTGATTAAAATTAAGCCTCGCGCAAGTTGTTCTGAACTTTGACACATTTCTGAGTTTCCAAAATTTTTTTCGCAATAATAAAGCCTTTTTTATAATTATATAATTTTATATCTATAATAGCCCGTGTTTTATAAATATAAAAATGCATTTAAATCTTTTATGTGGACACTCGTTGTAGCATTTTGGGGATTTGTCGACAGTTTCTTTCTGTTGTCTTCTCGTGATAAGTTTCAGCCGTCACGAGCCGCGAAACAACGAAACACAGACAGCGTGGCGTAATGCGAGAAGGGCACGATCACGCATAACGGGGCGTTTAAGTATCCACCGGTACCTTTTGACCTCTTTTTTTCTTTCTAGGATTGCCGCACACAATTTATATATATATATATATATATATGTATAGAGGCGCCATTTCGTAAATGATCCTTCGAGAAAAATTATCAACGAACGTATAAATACGCTTTGCGATGCACATGCACCAAGAAATTCCCTGATGTAAATTTCTGAAATTTTTAATACGTAAATGTTTTATTTAACTTTTACAAAGATTGCCTCTAACGATAACGAGGCGCATTTTAATGTTAATTGTTTGCAGCTTATTATCACTTATGGTATCGTCACGTTAAGTTGTAATTATTATTAAAAATGCCTTTTAATTGTCATACAAATCTAAAGATAAACATCAAGTTGCTATCTAGCAAAGATTTATGTTCTTTAAACTTCTCGATCAAGGTTCCTTCGTAAAACTCATGTAAGTGTTTTTGAATTGATGAACAATGTGAAAAGAACCTCGAATCTTAAAATATTCTTTCCACAGTATGCAATATTTCCGTAACGCCTGTAAGAATCTGACGCACTTAGAGGTACTCGAGCTTTTGGTCGCTAGTGGTTTATCTGCCATGTTCGATGAGAGTGACGAAAACTTAACAGCTTGCTTAGGAGTATATTAGATTTCTAATAGCGTACCAACCAATTCCGCGTTATCGCAACTTTCAGAAACACGCGATGAATATCTCGAGTACTTGCCGCTTCTAGATTTTTATAGACTGTGAAACATGCCGCATTAAACATTTTCATGCTATTCATCATGTTTCCGTTTCTCTTTAATCGTGTTTATGTCTTTTTGCATTTAGTATTCTAATAAGTTCTAATAGGTTTTATTTAAATGGCATTAAAGAAAAAAAAACAAACATATCAAATTAAAATCAAAGAAAATAGATGTAAGTATGTTGTACATACATCAAAGTCAGAGTTATGAAAAAAATCACGACAAATTTTATCCCGGAATGTTCATTCCGCTTATTGAAATGATCGAGCTTAATTGTTGCCTTGAAACACGATACGCCGTGCCGCAGTTACTAATTTCTAACTCTCGACAGAGGTGACACGAAAAGTCATTGAACTCAATCTCATGAATTTACTACGAATATAGAAATTATCGAGCTTGAGAAAGGTTAATTTATTGATATTTTGTAAGTCGTACATAACTCCATTTACGAAATGGTTATGTTACATGAGTGAAAGAAGGAACGAAGAGCGAGATGGTGATAAAGATGAAAGGATCGGTTTCGGAGTCAAAAGAAAGCAGTAAATCAGTCATGAGAAGGTCGTAGGTCGCGAGCGGTGCCCTACTATATTCATAACCACTGTCTAATGGGGTATTAGATCCGAGGGACTTTCAAAATCCCAAAATTTGAAGATCGCAACTGGAAATGGGAAACCCTTATTAGCTAGTCTGATATTATTTTACGTCACTTTATGATTTCGTGAGCGTCTTTGGGTATCAACTATGATTGCCAAGGAAATACTTAATGGTTTCTATTATAAAAAATGTATTGTGCTTTAAAGATAATTACATTTATATACTACGACATTTATACGTGTGTGTGCTTGTATAAATATATATATATATAATATACATGTACACACACACACACACACACAAGCATATATATATATATATATATATATATAAAGAGAAAGAGAGAAAGATTCTTTTTAATAATAAAATTTCTTAATTGTTTACCTTAATTTTGTTTAATGCTAAATTTTTCATAAAAATAAACAAATAACGTAAAAATAAAGTGTTTCAAAACGTAAATGCTAAGCTGAATGAATAAAATGTGGGTTAATTTAACATATTATAAATGTTAATTTTACTCTAGAAAAATATGCTTCCATACTTCGTTTACAAACTGTGTCGATATTATATTTTTTTGTATTTATTTTCTTACACAATATTTGTGTAACCTTTTAATATATTCATTATCTTACGTTAAATTAACCCAATTTAAGTGGACCGTTTGGAACATGCGATTTATATTAAATTCGACACATTTTTTCCAAGAGTGTATGTTTTTTGACACGATCTTTGACGAAGATGGAAATCCTGTCCACACAAAAAAAACAAATATATACCGAAAATTCCGGAGCATTTTGAGAGACTGCTGTTAGAGAAAAACTTTCTGTAACACACATCTGATATTTATGTTCATAGTAAAAGAAGATTAACACACCTTTTAAAGATAATCTTTAAAAATTCTCTATGAGGATTATACAAATATTTTCCCTATTTTAAACGTACTCCATCTCGCTACGAGGACAATGCGTAAAAATAAGATTCATATTATATAAATACATTATATTTAAATAATTATATTAAATTTATAATTATATAACTATTACATATAATAAAAAAAATTATTAATAATTAATTCCATTTTAAAACACCAGATACTTCAACAAATTAAAATTCTCTTGTCTCTACAATTTTACTCAAAATGATCTGAAAATATTGGGTCATATGCGAGTCATAGGATAAAAGAACGAACATAGTAGATAGAAAGGGACAACAAATCAGTACAGAGGCAAAGGGGAGTAAGAGAAAGAGACGCATAGAGAGGAAATATTTGCGTTGCAAGCAGTCAGGCAGGTTTACGGTACTTGCTGGCTTGCCAGCAGCTCTGACGTCACATCCTGCGTGGGCGGACATCCGGTTTCACTGCCGGACTCCTGCCCCAAAGCGATAACAAAATCTACTTTTAAAAAAAAGAAGAAAAAATGAGAGAAATGAAAGGGGGAGGGAAGAAAAAAGAATATTCACATTGTCGTGATCCATTTTTCGATGATACCTTAAAGTCAGTACTAATCACTACTTATCTTAATATTTAAGTTCGAGCTATCATTAAAGTTCTTTTTGCGTATGTAATATATTTCTTTATCTTTCTTAATAGTGATTAGATATCGTTCTCTTATTATAAGATTTAATTCGTCAATTTAAACTTCTTATAAGCTTTTCTACGCTAAAGTTTGTATGTTACAAGTGTGACACGATTTAATAATAATAGTAGAGTCTTCTTCGTGGGAAGTTCGCGAAGACACTCCCACGATCGCAACCGGAAATCATGGCGCATTTATTTATCAAACGTGTCCGTACTTTGCGCGTTACGCATTTCTGGTCAAACGAGTCTAACCGCCTTGTTGGGCCGTAGTGGGCATTACCTATTCGCTGCTTTTCACACAGGAAAAAGCACGAAAACAGTAATTAGGGTCTGTGTTATCACCGGGATAACGTCCTTCCCATTGCTGTGGACGTGCCTTCCGCGTCAAAATGCTCGATAAACCCCGCGACGCGAAGGATGGATCCACCGACAGATAATCCCACATTTTATGGCCACGTATTTATCGCAAATCCACTTGTATGATTCAGCTCATTTTTTGTTATTAAAAAACTGGAGTGGCAATAGTGTCTCAATTTTCAAATTTAATTATTTGTAATAAAAGGAAAATGTAAAAAAAAATCGGTTTGATGTTTATTAGTAAAGTCATTATTTTAAAATTAATGTTGCGAGTTGAGTTAAGGCTCGGCTATCTTGAAGCACCATATTGATTGTATGACATCAGATTAATTGTTATGTATACGGCTTTATTTTTCAGTTCTCTCTTTAAAATATAATAATTTTATTATTCTAAAATCTGTCAAATATATGTTTGACTAAGATATGTCATAGTTTTAGAAATAATAAAACAATTTCTAAAATAATGCATAATTTTTGAAAACTGAAAAATACACTATTATTTCAAGAATTATTTGACACTTCTATGTGACACATATCGGAGGCATGTCTTAGTTTGCCTCATATTTTACAGGATTAGACGAAATTATTATGTTTTTAAAGGTAATTTATAACTAAAAACAATAATAAAGCGCAGCTTTATTGTGTGCTTGTATGATATCAGATTAATTGCACGTAGCAATTAATCTGATATCATACAATCACACAACATGGCGCTTCGAGATAGGTGAGTCTTAAAGCTAGAAATATGTTAGGTATTTCTAGGAAGTATAGAGTAAAATCTGGGAATTATGGCATAGGGGCTACTAATATGGAATAGTGGCTTATTTTTTAAACAAAGCATTGCAATTTGGCGGTAATCGCTGAAAGTTACTGCAACTGTTACCAAACATGTCATAACAAGCAATGAACTCGGTCCGACCAATCGTTTTGCTACAATTAACATTTATTCATTTTCGTTACGTCAGGAGATCCGGCAACTTTTTGTAAAAAGTGTTCTCACAAACTGAAGGTAAGTTTTTTTTAAGGCTTATATTGCACAGAGAGGACGTTTTTAATAATATTACATGAACAATATTATGTAGATTAATTGCTATTTCAAACTTGTTTATTGCTACGGAAAGACTTTATTTTTCATATGATGACAATATGATTGAAAATATAACATTTTTATTCTTTTTCTTGTGAATAATGTTTATTTTAGATGCTAATATTTATTGTACGTCATAATTTAATGATTCAAGATTTAATTTTATTCTTTATTGTGCTTGCGTAATAACGTTCGTAATGATGCTATTATATTTTCTGTGTTATTGTACAATATATATATATATATAAATTGAACAGTTTTCTATTTTTCTTGATCATTTTATATAAATAAACAAATTTGGACTTCATTTATTGTGTTATTTATTACTATGGTCAAAATTTCATCGGTATTCCATATTACATCCCATTTTTTAGACTCCTCCATTTTCTCACTTTTGACTTTTTTGTTAATATTGACGTTGAACTTAAATTTTGGCGATTTTTATTTATTGGATGTTGTAGCTAACATCCTCAAGAGTTCTGTGTAAATTTAAAGTCTTCATATACATTTATATCGGAGTAATATTAATTTAAAAAAAGCTATTCCATAATCCTTGCTTTTACCTATATTAATCATTACATACATGCGCGCTGTTAAACTTAAAAAACCTCTTGTATTAAGAATAAAAGAAGAAGTGATTATAGATCTGCGTATATTTCAACCTGTATCTTGATAGAGATTGCAAATCTCACTAAAAGGAATACTGTAAGAATTAGTTATGTAAGGAATGTAGAAAAGGATCAGACAGGGTTTTACGGAGAACCTTGATTTCTATAGCTAGACAGTCGGACCGTTCCGCATTTGACGCACATAAGTTTACGAGACCTAAACCGACGCGACGACTAGTCGG
>NW_017296441.1:398348-403668 GCF_001594075.2 Trachymyrmex cornetzi | reverse complement strand
CTCTCTCTCTCTCTCCCCCTCACTCGCTTTTTTTGCTCTTTCAAGAAAGGACGACGACAAATATTTGTCCCGTTATTATTTAACGGCGGTGTTTTGTTGCGCAGGATTAAGATTTTATGATACCTCTCCACAAGGAGGGGAATGTGAGGACTATTGGTCGTAAAACACAAATGGAAATCTCACCGAGAGACTTATAAAATTTGCATTGTCCGCAACTATACATTGTAACTACAAATACGTGCTGTTATTTCTCTTAATTTTTTAAATAAAGAATAAGAAATTTTATATATACATACATATATATATATATATTATATACACGACATATAAGAAATATTAAATAATATCATGATCGATAATTTTGTATCGACACAGAATATGAATCAATAAATTATATTTAATTCAGTCTAGTAATTAGTCATTTATAGCTTCTATTGATAAATCTGAAATGCTCTCGAATCACGCTTTATTTATTCTACATATATATATGTATATATATATATAGACAATTAATCGTTTTATTAAATTAAACATATATTTCATCATTACACAAGAAAATGTAATATATCAAACTAATTTTTTCTGAAGATGTAATATCGGGTCTAAAAATGCTTGGAAAACTGCACGTATCACATGGCGTTGTTCGTATCATGAGTCATAGATGGCATTAGTTCGCAGAACAGCAATGCATCATGTATGTAGGACATGCATGATGACGTTGCATTCGCGCGACATATATGCGCGAGTGCGATGCCGCATGGGACTGCGCCGAGAAGCATATTGCATAAATGCAGTTGCACGCCGCAGTGGCGAGTGCGGAGTGACCAACGGTAGTTAATCATCTAAAAGACTTTGATTCTTGTAAAGAATTATTTTTTCAGAGATATAATTTTTAAAGACATATCAAGCATCGAGATTTTTTAATTTATTTGATTACAGTCTGCTGACAAAATTTATGACATTTAAAAATTTTATATAATCTTATAATAAGATAGAAAATAATACGTGGTATTAATTAATAATACTTATTATTAATTACGCTCGTTCCATCGCACATCAAACATTTAATACGCCGTATATTTTTTTTATTCGCGGTATTAATTCAACGATTATCGAAATATTTGCATCATTTATAAATCAATATGTAAAGTCAGATATATTATATCGCTACTAATATTGTAAAGTAATTCGAAAATAAAAAATTGTCGTTGATTATATCAAAAAATTCTCCTAGTGCTAACGTGCTTCTAGCGCAACGAATTGAAAATCGTAATGTTGACGTAAAGGTAGAAAAGCATGAAGACTGGGCGCTTATTTTCCTGTTGGAACGATCCGTATTTCTCGCATTAATTATTGCTCCAAGTCGATCGCCTTTACTCCGGTATTACACGCGGAACAATCGCGAGTCACGACATTTCCTTATGGAACCCATAAAATATTGCACGGCAGTTTGTTATAATACCTCGTACGCTTTCCTGCGTCCTTCTCCTTCGATTTACCGTCACCTTCGTTCCCCCCGCATCTCAGCGATTCTCATTTCATCTCTTTGACTGGCTTTAATCATGTTAAATTAGAAAAATTTATAGTATTTTTTCTTTTCAAATATAAATTAGCATAAATTTCTCTCTTTGATTGATTACAATTAATATAACTGTAATCAATTATGTTATAAGATAAACATAAGAAATAACATTGTTTTTATCAACAAAGTACATACTCACAACATTACTCTGTAAAATTAAAACTTGCTTTTTGATGATCAAACAGCTTTCTGAATAGTGATCAATGGCTGCGTTCAGCAGAGAAAGCAGCTTTGCAACTGTTGTAAAATTCTTAATTATAATTAGTATATACATTTAAATTCAGTGAGGAACTAAGAGCAAAACCAATCATATTAAAGAATTTTACAACAGTTGCAGAGCTGCTTTCTCTGCTAAAGCAGCCAATGTTACTTAAAACACAAACTCTGAAAATATGTTTGCATAGTCTCACCAATTTGTCGCATTTATCGTGAAACGCATCAATAATAGAGACGTTTCCAATGACTGATTAACATCCCTGACTGCAACAGCTCGATTTACACCGCAAAACGATTGCTGATGTGTTTTGACAGGCTGTATGTCTGGCATATGCAGATAACCATATGAGTATTGGGGGCGTTTTCGGGGCGGCTTTGATTCCTGAGGGACACACGATATAAGTGTATTTATACAAAGAATTCTATCCTAATCAATAACAAATATATACTAAATCTATATACATATATATATATATATATATGTATATACATATATATATATATATATATATCCTTAAGGAATTATCGCTATAAAGTATCTCTCTTTTGGAATCAAGATATATATGTTTCAGTCGAAAAAAAAGATTGTTTTCATTATCATCTGGTAAAAACATAAATTTTCTTAAAAGATGTATGTGTCTTTATATATGTTTCATCTGTTATACCTAAATACTCAAATGTATATTATGCTCTAAATATTTACAACGAAAAAATATTTGCTCATCTGTTTTGGAATAACTTAAAAAAGATATTGTAAAATGTTTTTCTATCAGAAAATATGATATATTGATATATCAAATTATTTAAATTAGTATTTTATATACGAATATTATTTATATTAATGTATTAAAAATAAAGCATTTTACTTTCTTTAATAATTAAACTTTCAAGGAACTACTGAGTGTAAAAAATAAAAATTGTTAAGTTGTTTTTTAATTATCATGGTACAAACTTTCTATATTTCGCAAAAACGATGGTAACCTATGAAGTCCTTAGGTTCTGGCGGCGATGTAATCCACATACTCATTAGCATGAACTGCGAGCAACGTTCATAAAGTGGGCCGACTCGACGACGAGGTACGTTTTACGCACGATAAAACCCGCATGGGGCGCATTCGCATTCTCTGGTGCGACGCTACGCGATGCGGCATTTCCGCTTCGGCACGTATGGGAAAATAACCGTCTTTTCACCTTTTATCACCGCCGCGACCCCACGGAGGGCGGACGACGCGACGCGGGCTGCTCAGCTGTCTACCCCTCGAAGAAAGCCACGTTTGAAGAGGATTCAAGTACAACCCCCACAATCCAGGTGCAGGAATAAATCGTCGAGCCGTCAGGGCAATCATCTTTTAACGATAGATAAGATAAATATGTATATAGTTTATTTAACAACAAATATCTAAAATAAGGTTTTTCGTGTTAATTTAACAAATCATATCAAAAATTAATTAATATACGTTTCGACCCATATATTTGGGTCCTTATCAATATAAAACCTAAATCCGCTTACATACTATACGCAAAATCCAACATTGCGATACGTGACGATACAGCTCGTTCTTCTTTATCCAATTTCCAAGTTAGATAAAATGAGAACGGAGTCCAATACATTATGTCAAAAAGTAGAACACATTGCTCATTCAATTGTCAGATTTAATGTAGCCATATATTCAAAACCGACATCAAGATCTTGTGGTGTCGACAGTCAGAGACGAAATGGAAAAGAAGAACGAGCTGTATCGTCACGTATCGCAATGTTGAATTTTGCGTATAGTATGTAAGCGGATTTAGGTTTTATATTGATAAGGATCCAAATATAGGGGTCGAAACGTATATTAATTAATTTTTTATATGATTTGTTAAATTAACACGAAAATAAATTGTGCATCCGAACAACTGATGTTGGCTTTGATGGACTTGCTTATTATTATTATAGTTTATTTCCAAAAAATCTTTAACGATTTCTTCCTGAAGATCTCCTCGGTCCCTAAGAATCTTTTTCTTTATAAACACGTAGTACAATTGAAAGAATATCTATTAATCTCTGAAGGGATCATATAGTTTCGTTTATTCCAATATAGTGAATTTGCTTTAATAATGAAGAATTTAAATTATAAATTCTTAGACGCATAATCTCAATCCTTTACGAATTCTTACGTAGTGCAGCAAACGTTATCGTTATATTGACCCGATTAGAATGTTTTATAAAGTCATTATTGCCAAGAGCGAAGCAAGGAAGAAAAAGAATCATATCATTGATATCATGGAACGTGAGAGAGTACGAGCCTTCATCGCGCCAAGATGCAGAGAAGGGGTGTTAACAATGCAGAAGTTTATCTCCGCGTCCTTGGCTAATCTCTGCCGCAAGAGATTACCCTATCAACAACGTGAGTTATACTACGCTCCGTACTACTCGACACGCGCGATTATCATTCTAACGTAAGGACCATATTACTGCTAAAATGAATAAGAAAGTTCAACATCCTTACATCCATACGATGTCCAATACGATCTCGTTATCTCTGATTCTTTAGCATCTTTATAGACTTGCACTTTTGTGTAATCCATAAGTTATATGTAAAAATACATGGTTTTTATATATAATGAATATTAACGATACATATATCGTTTTTTATTAATAACTTTTATTTCTATCAAATTAAATTTTGACAATTAATCTTTACAGGAGAGAATCTATTTTTTTTAATCTTGCAGCTCTTTCTCTTCTGTAAGATGTATTTGTTGGAATTTATTATTTCATTTGTCTCAAAATATGACACTGTTTCAGTGCCACTACAATGGCTTCTCTGTCCTGTAAAGGTGAATTTGGAATACGTTTCTGAAATCATTAAGAATTTATAATTTCAATTTAATTTCAAATTGATTTTATTTAAACACACAAAACTTTTCATATGTAAATTTACACAAAAAAATACTACAGATTATAAAATTATTAACTTATGACAATATATGAATGTTTTTACAATAAGAAAAGGAATAAATGATGTAATCAATTGAAGTGTTAGGCAACATCGAAAGAATGTATGGATATGTGACAAGCTCATCTAATTCTTTTTTTTTCGTTCTCTCTTTTTACTTTCTATATGTGCACGTTTATGCCTATAGAGACGCATAAACATAAATGTCTGCATGCATTTGTAGGAATCATAAATGCGTGGCGATGCGTTACATCGAGGCCGCACTGCGAAGCGCTATCGCGCGCAACGACCGCCAGGCGATACCTTATCTGAACTAGTTGCAAGCCAACAGTGACTCTCAACAAACTTATTAGTAATTTCTCTTTTTCTTTCTACGAATTGCACAAGTTCTTTTGCGAGTTGTACGATGACATAAAACGATGATATACAACCTTTGTAAAAATTTGCAAAATTTTAGCTTTAACAAGTTATTTTTTAATTTAGAATTAGTTAGGAAGAAGGTATTCAAGCTTTACTAATATAAAGTACCCCACGATATTTTACATGTCAAAAAATTCCGAGAAAGAAATATGACTTTTAAGAA
>NW_017296441.1:397785-398182 GCF_001594075.2 Trachymyrmex cornetzi | reverse complement strand
AGAGATTGATTGCAAAAAGTGACGTTAACTCATGGGTACACACGCGATCCATAGGTAAACAGAGCGTATGGATCAGTATGGAGAATCGTGTCGGGTGTCGGAACCCGTTCAGATTCTTATCTGAATAATAATAATCCACATTAGGCTCGCTATCGTCTTATGCCTTTTAAAATCGATTAGTTGTGTGAAATTTTTCGTCAAATCAACGAACTAATGTGTTATTTTGGTTACGGTAAAATTATAGAGAGTCCCTAAAAGCTCTCACAGTTTTTTGCATAGAAATTTTTCAATAAAGTTGAATTGAATTCCTTATTCGGGAAAATCATATGTAGTGATTTTTATTTATTATTATCTTGATAATTAAATCCAAGTAAAAAATTATATATATATATATATT
>NW_017296441.1:380115-397746 GCF_001594075.2 Trachymyrmex cornetzi | reverse complement strand
ATATATATATATTTGTAGAAATATCTATGTGCAAAAGTATACGAATTTCTCTGAGATACGAGTTTCCCTGATAAGAATATGTTTCTTACATGCGATATGTCAGACAGCTGACATGAGCAAAAATCAGATGGTTGACAAAATTTAAAGCCTTCATTTGCATCTATAAACATGATATATACAACGTCGACGATCTACATGCAGAAAATGCACTATCTATCTTAGTAAAAATAACAATTATAGCCGTCCAACTTTTCTTGCTTTATATTTCAATTCGTACACCGCATGATATGCAGACAATCACACAATATGTAATGCTAATACACTGTTTATTGAGATAAAAGAAATATGATTAATGCCATATTTCCTAGTAAAAATAGATGGTAAATTAAACAAAGGCCATTATCATCACATGGATGCCGCGAAATGGCAATTTAGGATTATTTCTTACGGCTGAGAGACTCTTGATTCTGGAAAACTAATATCACAGAGGGATTTTTTTGCACATGAATGAAGAATATATACATGAATATTTTTTAGAACGTTTTTTTCGGGAGAATTTCCAATAATTAGTACATCGGAAGGAAATATACGCACGTTCTGCTATTCGCAGCTCCAAGATACACACTGCGCGAAATCGTATGTCGATCGGGTGTTCATAATGCCCCTAACTCAAGTCAGGTTTCGTCAGGCACCGGTATATCGTGAGATAAGTCCTATCGCTCGCGGCTGGTACACCGGGGCCCGATAGATAGCCACCCACCATTTCGCGCGGCACGCCACCAAGATAAAACCCAGTGCATAAGCCAGATATCGTCGACGTTTAGTCGTTCTCTGTGTGTGCATTATCACGCACTCGGCATTTCGTGAAATCAGTCACCGCGAGAGCTGCAGACGATACAGTACGCCGTACACATTAGATCACCTAATAAAAGTGTTTTCTTCTCTTCTTCTCTCTCCTGCTCTATGGTTTATCTGGAGAATTCGATGCGAAACCTGTCGCGGAAGTCTGTCTTCGAGGAGACTGACTTCCGGTCGAAAATGAAGACGCGATCTCGAAGAGGAAGAAAACGCATAGGAAGAGAGTAAGCGCGTAGTGGCACATGCATGTATACATACAATGCTCGAGCGTGCTCGAGCGATTGCGAAAGCAAGAAACGTGTCTCTGAATTGTGTCACCGGTTTGCTTCCCGGTGAAATTGCCACGTTTGTGAAACAGCGATTTGCACGTGTGAATTATTGTTAAGATGGTGCAAAAAGTTTCTCTCTCCTTCTCTCTTCCTATCTAATAAATCAATCGAAATGATATATATTTTTTTTATGAATTCTAATTTTCTAACTGGAACATCTAATTCTTCGATATCCGATAAAGATACGTTTTCATTATTGATATACTTAATATTATCGCTATCAGTTAGATATAAAGAAAAAGAAATACAGTATTGCAGCGGAAATGAATCGGCGGAAATCATGCCGCGTTGAAGGAAGTGGTTCGCTAAGCTAAACATATCTGCCGGACGAAATATTTTCGCTAAAGATCAAATAGACATGATTTCTTTCCTGCGCTATTATCTGTGTTACGAAATAGCTAGCTTATCATCATTCGTAATAGTAATTAAAGCAATATTATTTTGCTGTTGCATGAGGAATAAATAAAACGCGTAAATAAGATATTCACGCATCCACTGCCATGAGCTCGATGAAAAATAGTTAAATAAAATTAATTGAAAATTATTTTTCAATTTTGAAATTATAAAAAATAAAATAATCACATTCTATTAATTAATGACATTTTCGTCACGTGAAAACGGCGTTAGTTATTTCATTTTCACTGCTACTTAGTTTGGAACCAGATTAATATCCAATTTCTTCACTTCCAGATAAGTTGCGGATAACCTTATTATCCAGGAGATATCTCCATTGTAATCGGGGAGATATCTCTTGGATAAAGTTATCTAGAAGTGAAGAAATTGGGCATTATAGATTTCATTGTTTACACAGTGTATTCGCATATGATTTCGTTGATTTGTCGGGTTAAATGTTTACTAAATATTCTAAAATACTGTTAAACATTCTGGGTGTGTAAGTGTTGAATGTAACTGTATAATAGCTTTGAGAGGAAGACGTTAGATTAGATATATATTTCGCATTTAGAGTCATAATTTTTAATATGAATTAGTTTGTATATTGAATGTCCTAAACAGGATTTACATGAGAAATGTCACAGGATAAAGAAACAATTAAATTTTTAGTGAATTTAGAATGTAGTATCAAATGCTATTTTGAAATAATCATACGACACTAGTGTTCCACGTTACTTTCCGGTGACACCCGGTATGTTGACTTACGCATAACCCACCCCACGGTCATTGTATCGTTAAATGCAACGGCCTAAGACGTTTTGTACTTGCACGAACTCTGCACGCATAGCCGTTTCAGGAAACTTGAAAACAATGCCTACTGTAGGCCCTAAATGACGTAACAGCGACGACTACCTGCAGTGTGAAATAAGCCTTTCGATACTCTCTTTCTCTCTCCCTCCCTTTCTCTCTCTCTCTCTCTCTCTCTCTCCCTCTCTCCATCTCACTCAACTAATAAAATTCCTATAGAATATTTTCAACTTTTTTTTAGTTATGGCATATTGAATAACAAGCTAAATTTCTCGAGTTACATCGCATTACATGCACACCCTTCAGCACTCAGCATAGATCTTTTATCAGATACCGCTAAGATGATATCTAGAAATAAAAAGTAAAGTTACAAAATTTTTATTTTTCACAAACATTTTATTATTTGAAAAGTGATTTTATTATAATGATATCGCTTTGGTTAAAATGTGTTTGTGAGAGTGAACATGTACAATTTAAACAATTTTCACAATTTTTGAAACATTGTTTCCTTTGCATCTCATTCGCTTTTTTACTGATTTCAAAATTTTTTCGCTTCTTTTTACCTTCTCTATAATTTTCTGGAGACCCTTTACGGTATATTGGTGTATCGCGATACACCGGTTGAAAAACTCTGCCTGTGTAGGAAGTATTTTTAACTTGGCTACGAACTATATCGATTATTCTATTAATCTATACTTTGATTATCAATTTCTAGGTAAAATTGAAAAGCTTATTTGCCAAATTGTCTTAAATCTATATTTACAATAAATGAAGATTATAAGTGAACTTAAGTTATGAAGCTTTTCATAACTTAAACTTTCATATTTATGAATAATTATGAAACGATTCAGGAATGATAGAAATGAACTCTTCAATTTTTGATATAATCGAGAAAATTATAAAATCGAACTATTATAAAAATGGAACAATCTACATTATTTTTATACCATTTAGGAAAAATGAAAATCGTTATCAAAATATTTAAAATAGAGCATTATTAAAATAGAGAATAAAAAAATAAACTTGCATGAATTATTCCTAATTCGCTATTCATTGTCGATGGTTCAACTATATTAGCTGTCCTTACATAACGAGCAACGTTAAATTTCCATATGGTAAATCGATTCCTTGAACTAAATGACACAAATAGCAATTCCGACAAAGCTGTCAAAATATCAATTAACTTTTTACAAAATGTCAAAATTCCTTCTATATTCTTCTCTATAAAGTTGTTATTTTATCTAATAACAATTCCATTTTTTCGGAACTTCAAAAAAAATATGCAGGTTTATTATACAAAGGAATTATAAAACAAAATAGAAGTTTTAAATTAAACTTTATACTTGGCAATGTCAATAATTCTTTGGTTTAAAATTCGTTCCTTTAAAGCTACTGTCTAGACAGTGCATTTAAGAAAAACATAACTACACAAAAGATCTCTGTAATCTCCCGAAACTAATGCAAAGATTAGTTTTCCTTTAATGCTTTCTTTGAAAAGAGCTTCTAACAGTTCTTATTGTGTTTAAAATGTTGACTCCAGTTTATGAGAAAATTTTTTCTTTTCAAAAAAGTGGGCATTTAGTCTTGGGTGAAGTGCAGTATTATCTTTTCGTCTCCATTACGTCGGGACACCAGCTACCTATTATTGTCGTTTTCCCGATACAAGTGCAATAGTGTGTAGAAAGATGGCAAAACAAGCATAATTCACGGTCGTGCGATAAGGGACGAGCTTAAAAATAAGGTTGGAAGAGAGACATGGTATAGTAACTATGGATAAAAACATTTTGATGAATTCTGAGGAGGTATGCATAACATACAATATTTATAATCTTTGTTTAAAGCTACTTACAAAATGACATTAGTGCCATTTAAAATATATAATTTAAAAATTAATATGTAACATGAATCAATTGCAAATTTTTAACGATACTACACAACGATATTGAAGAAAATTAAATATAAAATGTAGATAAACGTTAAATTATATAAAAATAAGGACTGATTTAAACATAATATTTTTGTTGAACGTTAATTATCATCACCTCGAACAATTTCATAAAATTAGATTTATAAAAATTCGACTTGGTTAAACATTAATATAATTATAAATTGTAATATACATAATTTATAATATATTTGTAATATATATTAACAAAATCATATATAAACAACTTGTGGAATGCTTGCCAATTAATAAATAGAGACGGAAATGATCAACATAAAAGTTGGTTAGCAGGAAAATTTAAACGAAGGCGGAGCTAAATAGTAGGAAGAACTTTATTCCTCATTCGCCTTCCACCATAGCGGCCATTTTGGAGCATCCGTAGTATACAATTCTTCTTTTCAACTTTCTTCTTTAAACTTATTTTTCTATCTAATTTATCAATTGACCTGCTATCTTGCCTTGATAATTATAACAATACTAATTTCAATAACACAAACGATCTTACTCGCAATCATATAGGAGAGTTTTATAAACATAACAATATACTGTATAATTAAATTAATATTTACAATTGTAATATAATTTAATGTAAATGTTAATTAACAAAAGTTTTATTAGTTTTACTGTTGTGATTATTACTCAAATCCTCTATATTTTGCATTTTAAGATTCACGGACAAAATTTAATTCAAATAGTGTCAAGACTGTCAAGATGCTATCGATTAGATTAAATTGCTATTGTTATAGAGCAGTATCAACCATTATAACGTGAAAATAAGGATCTTTTAACATAATAAATATGTAGAGACAGAAAAAGCATGAAATATGAATAAATCACATGGTTATTGTTGTGTACTATGACCGTGACGTAAGACTGCAGTCTTGGTTGTATAAAACATCCGATAACGTAGATGGACTTAGAACCATCATAGTTCGTAGAGCGTTTATGGAAAATAAATTATACATCGAAATCTCTACAGTTAAAAAATTATGTTAGGTTATTTCATAGCTATTTCATAAAAAAACTTTTTAGCTTTCCTTATTAATATCTCTGTCTCTTATAAATATTGTGAAAAATATGCTAACGCATATCATTTATACGGCAATTATGAGAGATATGTTACATTATTCACTCTAAATGACACAAAATACATTACATATGATACAAAATTGTAAGTGTTACTAGACCGGAGGAGGTAATAAAATGATAAAGACCAATAACACAATAGCGCGTACTTCAACTGGGTTAATGATGTTGTCTAACTAAAGAGAAATTTTATTGTTAATAAAAAATTATTATCGCAGCACAAGAAGACTATAGTTACTTATGTTAAAAATAACCAAATCGGTTGTTTAGTTTATCTGAAGATTAAAAATATGCTTATTTCTACTTTTCTATCACATTTTTATCGGTTAAATAATTCTTCATATAACGAGCCATTTGCCTTCCACCGTACCGGCCATAATTATTATTTGCAGTGGCTAATTTTTTATAGAATTTGATAAAGTGCAGAAAATTATGAATGTTTGTAGTATTTGGTTATTAATAAATATCATAACTAATAGGTAATTCCTTTGATACACCGAAAACATTTCGATTATATCGCGTAAAGATTCCAAGATACATTACGCATAAATTTTAATAATGATATTCTGCGTTGTCGCGATTGTTTAATTTAGTAACAATTTTTATAAAACATTTTTTCAACCTAAATTTAACCTAAATCATATTTTATCAAATGTACAAACTGATCTGCATCGCGCGAGTTGAGATCGAGAAGACAAATGTCGTGCGACACGAAGATCATAAATTCACTCAGGGTACCTATCATGAAATATGTTGGAATGGATTCCGATCGGAATTATTCCGTTTTCCCTAGAAAACACAATAGATATCTAGGGTAATAATTGAATAATTCCGATCGAAATCCATTCCGATTTCGTTCCATGATAGGTGCCTAGGATTGAGGTATGAATAGTTGCTAGGACGAAGAATGCACTATCGCTTATCAAGCAATGTTAATTATAATCCGTGCAATCGACACAAAGGTTATAACTTCAATATACAGCTTGAATCATATAACTTGATCAGCCCATTACTCCCTTTACCATTTGACCCAATGAAACAATTTAACTTTTATCACCTCAGATAATATCCAGAACATTTTACAAATTAATTCTAGCATATTTTTAATCAATTATTTTATTTTCGAAATTTAGTCTTAGTTGCAACTTTCTTGAATAGAAATAGTCAGAAAAATTAAATTATACAGTTTACTCTATATGTGCGCCAATGCATTCGACGAACGAAGGCGATGTAGCAGAGGATGACGGCAAAGACTACTATTGATACGATGGCGATGATTTAATGTACATCGGTTTACGTGAACCATGACTTTTGTGCGGCACCGTGACCTCGCCACGTTGAACCCGACGCAGGCGCAGGCACAAGTACCCGACTGTACAGCAAATCCAGACCTTCAACGAAGGCAACTTGGTAGACAACAAGAACGATCGCGTCTCTGAATTTTTCCGATATCTATTTATAAAGAATTTTTTGAAAATTACATCTCTCTTTAAATTCAAACTCAAACTTGGACTATTTGAACAATAAATATTGGAATGAGTTATGTAATAATATAATTGGTCTTTGAAAAATTACTAGCCATTTAAAGTTTATGAGTTTCTGAGTTTAGAGAGCAATTTTTACGCTTACTTGTTTTTTGCTATGAAATGAATTTGCCGTACATTTCCTCTTTTACTTAACCGATAGAAAACTTAACGCGATGTAAGTTTTGTCCGCATAATTTTAATGTAAAAATGAATATCAAATTATTAAATCGAATATATCATAAACAAATGGCTGCATAATTTATATATATATATAGTTAGTATAAAAACTAAAATTTACTACAAAAAATAATGGAAATTTACAAGAAATGTTTTTTTGTAAACCTTTATCTGATGAAAACTAAAAACATCTCGCATGGACGACTTGACATTTTGCACTTTCGTCGTATTTACGTAAAGCTAGTTACGAAATAAACGTACGAAATCGTCTGACTCGACGCGATAAGATCTTTCGAACTTTACCTTCTTTATATAAAATATATTTCGTTATCTTGGCATGTTCGTTTGAATGTTTGCAGGGACGTGGCGCAAAATCGACCTATATGAAAAATTGTTTTAATATAATTATTAAAGTTTTAACAAAAATATAAAATCTAGTAAACACTAATATGAAAGTGCGAGTGACGAAACAAAATAGGAAGTTTATTGACGAACAAAGAAAGGATTGTCAACGTTCCTGTAGTTTTGTTAGCTCGATAGGGACCAAACAAACGGATGTCATAGTTTATCTTATTACATTGTGGTATTAAAAGCAAACGGTCCATTTGTATAGACGCATGTATGATTCATATAGGATCCTGATACAGCAACGCAACCAAAGTGTAATAATCTTTCGTTCATTGATATCTGAATTGTTTCTAATACGCGTATACATATATGCTTGGATTCTAAAATTCCGTACGATATTCTATATAAGAATTATTGCGACTTAATATCACGTAAATAATAATTCTACAAGAGAGGTAATTTTGAAAAATTTTTAATTTGCTTTGTCATATACATATTTCAATATGTATAAAAGTGATTACAGAAATAGTCATACTCATGTTATTTTTATGTGTATATCAGAAAAATCAATATTTCGTTTATTCTTCTATCATTTTTACGTACCTATTTCTTTTAAATCAAGAAGTATGACAATCGATGGGTATATCATAAATAAGAAACAAATTTTTCTGAATCAAAAAAGCAATCGAAGGTGGCGGTTTGTCTTTAAACATCACGAAATGACACGCGCTGGAGTGACTCAGGAGACATGTGACGCAGCGAGCAAGTGTTTAAATAGAAATAATGGCGACCCTGACGATCGAACCGATAAAATTCAACTGTTCGAGGGAATAGTCAAAGTGACCGTTACAGGTGCTAGCGATGCGTTTGTATTAGCACAGAATAGGATAATAGAACGATTCCTAATGATATCGTTAGCGAAATACTATCTGCCAGGAATGACGATACAACTTTCTATTTTTCTATGTAAGCAAGCTATGATAATAAATAAAATAATGTTTTTAAAGCACTGTATCAAAATAAAAATATATACATAAATGTAGACCGTATTTTTTATATCTAAAAATTACGTACAAATATTTATGCAAAAGTACCGATATATGTAACAGCCTCCTATGAATAACTCCTATGAAATGTATATAATAACTCAAGTATTACTTTAGAGAGAGAGAGAGAGAGAGAGAGAGAGAGAGAGAGAGAGAGAGAGAGAGAGAGAGTTATAATCAGTAGCATCAAGATACCATGTTCTCAAAAGCTTGTTGTGGCTTGTTGTCTTTATTAATAATAATTATTGTGCGGTATTGATATATATATATAAAATTGATTGCCGTAGTAATATAATTATCTACCACAAACCGCAAATAAATGTAGTTGATCATAAACGGTCATTACGCTCGCACAGGTGATGACGAGAAAACCTCAACAACTATTATCGTAAATTAAATTAGTAGAAGATACGATTGGATTAATAATTATCATAATAATAATAAATTTTGTATCAAACTAAGTACGAATACAATTTCATAATTGCATTATTCGTCAAAAACATAATATCTTCAAAAATCCAGCTTCTCAGGGCCGATTTAAGAACGGGTACTTTTTTTTAACCCATTTCATAATCGTAACGAAATTAAATTAGTCGATACATATTTTGTATTTAATAAAATCAATTTGTTGATGAATAAATACAAAAGAATCAAACACTAAATATAAGAATATTCAAGTCTATGATGGTCAAAGCTAGATCTTTTTTGCCTAAACAATTCCCAGTGAATTATCTATATCCTATATATGTACATGCATATATATCATATTTTTGTAGTTATTCAAATTGCGCGCCGAAATTTTTCCGGACTCTATCTAACGCAATTAAACTAGTGCAATAATATCACAAGTTAAATTAAATTGACAATGTGCTGAAAAAAACCTTAAATAAATTTATTTCGAAAAATATTACCTCGGCCGGGACTTGAACCCGGACCTCTTGCAATCCGTACGAGAGAGTCCTAAGCCATTAGACCACCGTTAGATCTTACCACCATTAGAATAACTACAAAAATATGATATATATGCATGTACATATATAGGATATAGATAATTCACTGGGAATTGTTTAAGCAAAAAAGATCTAGCTTTGACCGTCATAGGCTTGAATATTCTTATACTTAGTGTTTAATTCTTGTCGGTCCGAATAAAATCTTATTATATTGGTTATACACGCTGCCTGCAACAAGCGTTATTGTTCTTACATATACTGGTTATTGCAAAGAATATTACTAAGGCCTCGGTGGTCTAATGGCTTAGGACGCTCGTACGGATTACAAGAGGTCCGGGTTCAAGTCCCGGCAGAGGTAATATTTTTCGAAATAAATTTATTTAAGGTTTTTTTCAGCACATTGTCAATTTAATTTAACTTGTGCAGTAGTTTAATTGCGTTAGATAGAGTCCGGAAAAATTTCGGCGCTTAGTTTGAATAACTATTGAATAAAAATTTGATATGCATGTACATATATAGGATGTAGATAATTCACTGGGAATTGTTTAGGCAAAAAAGATCTAGCTTTGACCGTCATAGGCTTGAATATTCTTATACTTAGTGTTTAATTCTTGTCGGTCCGAATAAAATCTTACAAAAGAATCAATTACGGCGATTTCTCAACAATATTACTCAAAAATAGTTGAAGAGAAATTTATGAGAGATGCAACTTGTTGTTTTTATATTTTGCAAGTATGAAGCAATTAAATAGCGCGCTTCTTAATTCTAGATTACTACCTCGAATTAAGTGAAATCTTTATATTACTCTCAAATAATATTTATGATACTGAATTGTAGCCACACATACGTAATTCAGAATATAAAATTGTCGTAAAAGAAACGTGACTTGTGCAAATGTTAATATTGTGCCCAAATTAAGTATATGACTGTTAAAATGAAGCGCTTTTGTTTAGCACAAAACTTTTTATTTCCCAAGATAATAACCTATAAGATCGAAAAAACAATTACATGCGCAATTATACATTTGTAATTAGTTCCAAAATAACAATCGCGGAATTACATATTACAATTGTTGTCATTACTTATAGCATAACGTCGAAAGGTGTCGGAAGGAAATTCGCGACGGATGCGACGAAGCTGAATGCAACTGATGGCTGTATCAGCCAGCAGTATGCACATACCGGTGGGCGTTATCGCAAAACCAGGGGCAGCGTTATCACTCTGATATCCAACATATATACATCCTTCACGACCGGCCCCTGGCCTCCAGTGACTCGCGGACCACCGGCTCAGTTGAGCGCTTTAGTGACACACTGTGTACATGCTCCCTTTTACATCTCGGAGCACGTTCGGAGATGCTTGCCTGCGATCACAAGCTGATCGATCGATCACGCGCGCCGTCAAGCGTCGCCAAACAGCTCGAGATCGATTCAGAGAGAGAGAGAGAGAGAGAGAGAGAGAGAGAGAGAGAGAGAGAGAATCCTTTTTTCTCAACTACCCTCCCTGAGCACGCGAGATCGCGAAAGGTGGAAGTGATACTCACCGTATTCGCGGTGCCGGTACTTGGCCACAGGTTTGCCATCGTCGTCGTTCCTCCTCTTCATCTCGTGATTATACTCGTTTTTCTTGAGATCACTTGGTGCTTATCCTTCGTTGCGTTCCCGCTTCTTGTCTGACAGCTGCTTGTCAATCTGGAATTGGCACTATAAGCTAGAGACTTGGCACTTTATTCTCGGCTGCGACTACGACATTCTCACCTACGGAGGATTCACGCGTTGTTTGTCCTTTCGTTGTCGCGCACGGAAGATGCAGAGAAGAGCGATTGAGAGATGCTGTGTGTACACCGCAATCGGCGACTAGACGAAAATTAAGATCCGGACTTTTGCTGGCTGTACGAGAACTCGCACCACTGCTCTATGATCGGGAGCGAGGCTCATGTATATTACGTACATAGAGCAAACGAAGCAAGAGGAGGAAAAGAGATGGAATGAAAGGTAGAGGAACAGAGCTAGAGAAAAGACGGTAAAACAAAAGGGAAAAAGAAACAGAAGGAGAATAAACGAGAGAGACGGAAAATGAGCGAGCAATTGCGGCCTCAGCGGATGGCCGAAGCGATCCGAGTTTGCTAGCGAGTTGCCCGAGCTGAGTGAACGAAGGCGAGACGAAGATACCGCGAGAACGAATGTAGAGACAAGGAAAGATGAAGAGGGGAGTGAATAGGTCGAAGAGTAGGACGAGACGAGAACGAGAGCAAGAAGGAGAGCAAAAAAGAGAGCGAGAGAGAGAGAGAGAGAGAGAGAGAGAGAGAGAGAGAGAAAGAGAGAGAGAATGACCAATTCGAACTGTGATCGCGAGCGGAGTGGTGATTCGAGAGGGGAGAGTCGGTCTCGGTGCCTACTGCCTCATGCGGTGGTAGGAGCAGCGCGAATCATGCTAGGGAAAAGTATGGGAGTAGTAAAATCGCCACGCGGCGTGGCACGGTGTGGTTGTTATCGCGCGAATTCTATACCCATCTACGCGCGACGTTTTCTTATCAGTGCGAGAGGAGGGCTGGCTAGTGACCACCTCCTACCCCTTCCTTCTTCTTTTCAGACTCGCGAGGCATTGAGGCCGACTTCTGTGCATTACTTCGCGTTACATACATACATACATACATACATACATACATACATACATACATACATTCTTTGGAATTTATATATATATATATATATTTAATATATATACGCGGAAATGTTATTTTAATTTATTGCGTCTTATTACCCACGCGTTTATTATACTTTTTGGATTAACTGGTCGCAGTCAATCCAAGTATTGTCGTAATAACATGTTATTTGCTGAATTTTCTTATTTTATTGTTAAAGCAAATTTTTAAGCATAAGCTTTAAATCCGACTAGATAGAAAAAATATATTGTATAAAAAGAGATTTCTATGAAATAAAACTAATTACTAGTTTAACTACACTAAATTTTATTACATCTTATTTCAACATTTTAAAGATATGTATAGCGTCTATTTGTGTACATACTATATTATGCACATTAGTATAATTCATATAAATCTTTATCTTATTCTAGCTCTCTGAAAATATTTTGCCTCCAAGAATTTTCTAAATAATAAAACAAAATTAAAAGTATAAATATTATATACATAGCAAAGGTCTATAGTACATAAAGAAAGGGAAGAGTGTTTACAGGATCGGCAAAGCTAAAGCGTAAGCAAACGGCTTGGCGACTGTTTCGAGAGTGCCAGGTTACAGATACTCGGCTGTCAAGGACAAGCCTGTCCATTCATTCGTCCGTTCTTATGATCGATCATTCGTTCATTCATTTATTCGCCAATTGATTATTACTAGTCTACATGTTATTTTTTATATACACAAGTATTAATTTTATCAAGACATTTTAGATATTTTACTTCGAATTAACAGCGAATTTGCCATTAAATGCAGTAAGCGCGTATCTAAAATCTCTAAATCAAATGTAATAAATGTAATAAATGTCAAAATTCATTCTTGACTGTATGCAGGTATAATATAATAATCCCCCAAGACTTTTACTCAGCATATCTGATATATACTATATGCTATATTATTAAACGATACAATGTTAGTTATCGTGTTTTACACTACTCGTATATTCTTATTCTGTCGATTAGAAGCGTCAAATCAATGTTTTAATTGCTATAGATATATAGTACAAAATTCATATCACAATGAGTAATTGATTATGTACAGTAAAATATAATAAATGTTCACTCACTAGAGTCATTGTATACTAAATACGCTCACAGTTATATACTGAAAAAAATAATAAATAATTACATATTTAAATAATTAATAAATAATTTTACTCACCAGCTAATGTATTGCAGTATGCTTCGCTCGTTGCAGAAGCGGTTTAAAATCTCTATCATTCGTATCAGTTCTATCGAGGAAATAATGAATTACCGTGATTATATGTATAACTCTGGTAAAAAATGATTGGTCCTAACGACACATACAGGCATGTGTGTACTTGCACAGCACATTTCGAGGGAATTATATGATATTGCGTAGATAAAATATCTATACGACGTCTATACATATCGCAATGTTCTTTAGATGCGTTGTTTTGTTTACTATATATAATAAAATATTAGGTATTTTAATTAACTCAATTAATCTGTGGGAAATTTATTATACAAATAACATTATCATATATAAAATTTGTATTTATATTGCGCTGCATTAGTATATACAATCGCATTTTTATCGACATGATACACCATAACAAGGTATGGTCGCACGGAGTTTACTTGACGAAACTGTCTTTCATTCGACAATCGTATTGCCATACATCGTATTATTGCGTTATATCGTATTCACTGACAAATCTTCCATCAGTCGCTGTAGATATTCGCGATATAATAATAATGATCTCTTTTGACAACATTACATTTAATGAAAAGTTCTTACATGATTCTCTTGAAAGATGCTAAAAAGAACATAAGCATTATTTTCGCTATGTATTAAAATCTGTACTAATTTCAAACCAACATTAGAAACAACGTCAAAGAAACCATAGCGATGGTGAACACTTGAGCAATTGATATATTCGGGAGATCATTCGTCATTTTAATCAACATTTCCGTCATGAACTCATGCTGAGTGTGCACTTTTAACGGATAAAATTTGCGAAGCGATAATCTCATATTATGTGTTTCGAACCGATACTTTCAAATGAGAATTATATGCTCTCTGCACGTTTTTCTTAGTAAATTATGATAATTAATTAACGATGCTTAGGGCTGGGCAAAATACATCATTAAAGTATTTGAAATACAAAATATTGGCAATCTTAGCATTTTAAATACAAGATACAAAATACTGACAATCTTAGTATTTGAAATACAAGATTGTCAGTATTTTGTATCTTGTATTTAAAATGCTAAGATTGCCAATATTTTGTATTTCAAATACTTTAATGATGTATTTTGCCCAGCCCTAAGCAAAATACTTACGATTTTTCAATTTAAAATACAAAATGCAAAATACTTTTAAAATTTGTATTTGAAATACAAAATACAAAATATTTCCAAATTTTTTATTGTAAATATACAAAGTAAGACTGCAATAAAGTAACTGATTTGTTTCAGTTATTTCTCATAAATATCCCCACATTATGTGCCTTATCATAAAAAATTAATAAAGTTGTTTGATAGATGATAATATAAATAATGAAATCGTACGAATTTATCGCTATAAAAATATTGTGGTAGTATCGAAACTGTGAAGAAAAATTATACGATACTGATTGTTAAACAGAGTAATAAGCAAATATAATTAAACATTACAGTAAAATAATTCTAATATAGTATAATCCTTCGAAACAAAAGTTGACAGGAAACATTGAGAACATAATATAATAATTGAACAAAAAAACAACAATGTCACTTCACACTTGGGTTGGAAAAAAAAACACACACACACTCGGGCTTTTTTAAAAAAACTCAACCCACTGGGTTTTATGGGGGTTTTATTGGGTTTTTAGGGGTTTTTTGAGAGATAAAATTGATTATTTAATATTTTTTTCACATTATATTTAGTTTACGTTGTATTTATCATTATTTAATTACATATTCAAATAAAATTAATTGTAAATAAATTTTGTAAAAATATAGTGATAAATTTTTCAAATGTAAAAAAAAACACTTCTATGTAATGAAAACTCAGCAAATAGAAAATAAGAAATGTCGATAACGGTTGTAGCTGGATTTTTTAATATATTATTTAGTTATATATTATATATTTTATAGATATTTAAATATAATTTAGATTCAATTTCAAACAAATTTACGGAAGAGGGATTTATAAAACCAAATATGCACACACACACACACACACACACACACACACACACACACACACACACACACACACACACACACACACACTCATTAAAAAGTATGCCTTTAAATAAAATTATATTACAGATTTGAATATTACACAATATTATATATACGAAGTGCGATCAAAAAGTAAGGTGACTTTTTATTTTTATAAAAAAATATTCATTTATTCATCCAAAATTATGTTATCCCCTTCAAAATAATCCCCCTCTGATACAATGCACTTGTGCCAGCGCTGTTTCCAGTCGTCAAAACACTTCTGAAATGCACTTTTGGGTATTGCCTTGAGCTCCTCCAGCGATGCAGCCTTAATCTCCTCAATCGTCGCAAATCTTCGTCCTTTCATGGGTCTTTTCAATTTTCCATGTTTCGTCACCAGTTATAACCCTTTTGAGCAGATCAGGACACATCATTGACGTCGTTCAACATGTCTTGGCCGATGTTCATACGACGCTGCTTCTGATCAAAATTAAGCAGTTTTGGAACGAATTTCGTTGACACACGTGTCATACCCAAAACATCCGTTAAAATTGATTGGCATGAGCCAAACGATATGTTAAGATCATCAGCTATTTCTCTAATCGTGATTCGACGATTTTTCAACACAATTTCTTTCACTTCCTGAACATTTTCGTCGGTTTTTGACGTGCTGGGGCGTCCAGAGCGAGGTTCATCGTTAACATTTTCTCGGCCCTCTTGGAATAACTTATACCATTTATAAACATTTTTTTTGCTCAAAGTTGACTCACCGTACGCCACTGTCAACATTTCAAGAGTTTTTGAACACTTAATACCATTTTTTACACAAAAATTAATACAAACTCTCTGCTCCATTATTTTCAACAGCAAAAAATCGCCGAGCACGCAAACACGAGTCTAACCTTTATGCCTCTCACATAAAAACAACACATGCTATATAGTCAAAACTGTGAACATATGATCATGACGAGTGTACCAACACAACAACAACAAAAATTTTGAAATTTGAGTGTACAGAGCGCGCGAAATTCAAAAAGTCACCTTACTTTTTGATCACACCTCGTATAGGGTGTCCGGAAAATCGAGACCAATACTTCGGGAAGTAATTTGGGAGCAAAAAGGAGGAAAAAAAAGCTACATAAACCTAGGTTTGGAAATAAATCGTTTCCGAGTTATAATTATTTTTATGTTAAAAAATTAAAATTTATTTTTCATAATTACAATCATAATTTTTTTTCACAATGTTTCAACATAAACGATTACATGTTTTATTTTAAATTTTTTTTACTTTTTATTTTTTAATTTTTCGATATTTGTAAATATGGTTGCTGCATTATTTTTAGATAAACATAAACAGATTAAATAGAATTAAATGAAATGTAACAGATTAAATAAAATGTTCAAAATGATCATCTTCAGCACGAATGCAGACTCTTATTCTTCTATCAAAAAAATTCCGACCGCTTTGAAAAACAATTAGATTTCTCTTTATTTCTTCGAATATTGTTGGGCGCATTTTTGTAACCTAGTGACTTTATGTGACCCCACAAATAAAAATCAAGTGAATTCATATCTGGTGATCTTGGGGATCAGACAATCGGACCTCCATGCCTTATCCATCTCTGGCCATAATTTCGATTCAAATGATCTCTGACTACACGCCCAATAATATTACTGACGACAAAGAATAATTAACGGATTTGAAGAAATAACGAGAGATCCAACTGTTTTTCAAAGAGTTCGGAATTCTTTTGATAAAAGAATAAGGGCTTGCATTCGTACTGAAGATGGTCATTTTGAACATTTCATTTAATCTGTTATATTTCATTTAATTCTGTTTAACCTGTTTATGTTATATTGTACATATATATGTATTATATATATACAGGATGTATAAAAAGTCCTAGACTCCTTAAATATTTTGAAAAATAAGTATTTTTGAGAAAAATGTTTCAGACAAAAAGTTGTAGGGTTTAAAAAAATCTATGATCATCCGTCTAACATCCGTTTGACATTTCCGGAAAATTAAAAAATAAAAAGTAAAAAAATTTTTAAATAAAACATGTAGTTATTTATGTTGAGACATTGCGAAATAAATTATGATTGTAATTATGAAAAATAAATTCAATTTTTTAACATAAAAATGGTTATAACTCGGAAACGACTTATTTCCAGACCCATGTTTATTTAGCTTTTTTCCTCCTTTTTGGCTCCCGAATCACTTCCCGAAGTATTGGCCTCGATTTTCCGGACACCCTGTATATATATAAGAAAAATATATATATACATGTATATAT
>NW_017296441.1:374017-380051 GCF_001594075.2 Trachymyrmex cornetzi | reverse complement strand
AGACTCCTTAAATATTTTGAAAAATAAGTATTTTTGAGAAAAATGTTTCAGACAAAAAGTTGTAGGGTTTAAAAAAATCTATGATCATCCGTCTAACATCCGTTTGACATTGGGTGGCGTCGCCAAGGTCAGACGGATGTGATTAGTAGATTTTTTTAAACCCTACAACTTTTTCCTAAAACATTTTTCTTGAAAATGTGTACTTTTTAAGATATTTAAGGGATCCGAGACTTTTTGTACACCCTGTATATATTAAAATTGGTGTAATATGGTAACATTATATCAGTTCAGTTAGTTTAATATATACCTATATTCATTAAATATTTATAAATACGTTCCTTTCATGTGTTACCGATTAAAAAATTTATTTTTCTCATCCAATAAAACTCAAAAAGACCCACAAATTTCGGGTTTTTTTAAGTGGGTAAAATCCAAAAAAACCCCTTGGGTTAAAATAATGCCAACCCTGCGACTTGCCACAAACAGTTTGCGATACATCGGAATACATAATTTCTGATAGGTTGAAATAATATTATTCTTCGCTATGGCTATTTCCTCGCATTGTGTCTGGGGCTTCACTCTCTTGTACTTTTTAAAAGTTCTATTGTTCTATGCTACCAATCGTACGAGAACCTCACGAGAAACTTATTTTTTTGTGCGAGATTATAAGATTTGATAACTCTGATGACTTGACACTGCTTAAAAGTTAACGAAAATAATCAGTATCGCCGTTATATGAAAAAAAAATTTAAGTTACTATTATTGTTGTCAAGGATTATTATTAAGGATTTTTTTTGTATTTCAAATACAAAATACATTGAAATTATATTTGAAATACAAAATACATTGAATAACCTTCTTGAAATACAAAATATAAAATACATTTTATATTGTATTTGAAATACAGTATTTAAAATAGTATTTGTATTTCAAATATTGTATTTCAAATACAAATATTTGAAATGTGCCCAGCCCTGACGACGCTTTATTTGACCAATTTTTATAAATATTTAAGCAGATATGTAAAAATAGAAAATTAAATATAAAAAAGGCAGAGGCAAAAATTTTTTTCTCATTTAAGCTTCAAATTAGCACATCCATTCTATCTAAATAATTGTAATGACATTATTAGAAAAATGTATCAAGAAAATTACCGAATAGAATAATACTATATATATAATATAACAAATGATTCTCGTATAATTATAGCAATCACGATATCTGAGCAAATATTAATTAACAATAATATAATGTTAGTTATAATTTTCCATATAATATATATAGTAACAACTAATATATGTTATATAACTGTTATATTACAGTTATTGAGTTATATTATCGAACAGAAAATTATAACCAATAGTTTTGTTACTGTTGGTATTTGCTAAGATTAATCGTATTAATTATGCAATAAAAATTAGTAACAATATTTCCAATTTTTTTCCACATTGATCATTGCAGAGATAAACTTTTTTTCCTAATTTTATCATAAATAACATAAGTAGTTCAAAATATTTACTTTTAAAGTAATATTTTTAAAGTGAATACAACACTAAAAGGATCTTGATTTATTTGCTAAATGATCGCGTATATTTCACATGCATACTATATACATAGTTCATCATAAGTTTTTAGTGATTTTCATACTAATTGCTTATTGTTTTCTTCAGGAAATAAACTCGCAATTGCATGCTCTAACTTCAAGACTCGATCTACTCGACCAAAGATAAAGCACATTATGTACCTGTACATAAATATCCTTTTTTATACTGTAAACTCTAAAAAATAAACGATCAGGGATGTTTTTACAAATGCTGATCTTGTTCAACAATACACAATTTTATTTTGTCGTATCTTACAATAAAATTGTATACAAACAGATTAAAGAGTAAGAAACCGTGGATCTCTCCGCATGTGCGGATGCATCAAACCGGGGATCTCTCCGCACATGCGGATGCATCAAACTGGGGATTGTACATTTTCTATTTATCTTTTCCTCACACAAACAAATTTTATCATTATCGAAATAACTAACGAAAATGTGCGTTGTGATAAGTTTTACCAACAATTTTTATAAATATTACGCATGTTTTATTTACAATTTACGGCGTTGCATCTATACGTAAATCAAGTCAATACAAAGCAAATATTACTCCCTAATCGTTATATTATTTTAATTGTGGCACATAACATATCGTCTTTTTTTCATATATGACATATTTACAAGAATTTTTTTCAACAATAGTTAATGGAGTAAAAGTTTAAATATATGAATACGAATGTTCACGAACCATTTGTTATTTCGTAAATTGCAAATTTTCAACGTGAGACCTATCTCAATTAATGGATACGTTCAGCGATAATATATAAAATAAATCTGTTTTTAGATGGTATATATGATAAATGTATTGCATTTGTAACTAAGAAAATTATTACTCGAATAAATGCTGAAATTACATACGATTTATGATAAAACCATATATATTTTATGTATTTATCATAAATAGAAAATATCAGAAAAACTGATCATATGTTTAGAAAATGACATCACACCACGAATTTTTCAAAGATTTCACTACTTTGTAAATATATTTCTATATCTTTGATTATGGGATGTTTATAAAAGTGTTAGTGATTTAGTGAAATTAATATAATAAACAAAAATTGTATATGGTGTGTGTGAATTATTTTTTAAAATTTTAATTATACAAGTGAACCTTTTATATTTAACGTTTTACAATTTAATTTTCAATTAAATTGTATTTAAAAAAATTGACACATTTGTTTTTAGCAATTGTTCAAAATGAATATAAAAAATATGAATTTTGTCATGTTAAGTACGATATTACAACATTTCATTCACAAAAATACATTTAAATTTTATGATTTTTATGAAAAAGCATTGATCTAACAAAAGTTAGATAATCTTACGAATATCTTAATGTTATAGACAGATTGTTATAGACAGAAATAAAAAAAAACAGACGGTATATTAAACGAGAAATCCAGTCTGGAAATCTGTATAGATCATTTAATCAAATTAACACGATCGTTTATAACAAGAATTGTATTTTTAACAAAAGGATATGCCCTGATAACCATTAAAATAAAAAAGAGTCGATATGGTATTGTAGATCCTAAGATTACATGACTGTTCGACTGCACGTAAAGCGTGTAGTATATAGTCCCCCCGATTTCCTTTGGATCCGCATTTTGAAAATTACATAGCCGCATATCGTTCTTAACCGATGATTAGGCCACAACCTAATCTAAATTGCTGCTTGCTGTGATTGATCATACCACTGAGCGCGAATGAGAATGGCAACGGTTGTAATCTCTTTTCTAAGACTGCTCCTACTGTCCAAGTTGTATCTACGCTACCTATTATATACCAAAAATTAAATAAAAATTATAGAATTAGATAAAATTATAACATTCTTGAGGCAATTGTGAATACATACCTTTAAACACTAAATCTGCTTTAGGTAAATCGACTTGATAGGCAATTGTTGCTGTCGATTCTTGCATTCGTGCATTAATTTCTAACTCCACGCCTACTTGTAATTGTTGACTAGCTCTTTGATGGAAACAAAGATGACAAGCGGATGGACCTTGAAAAATAATCATTTAAAAAATAAAAAGTCACATAAGAGTATCAAAACAACTTTACTACTATTATTACTTACTAATACTACCGCTGAATGTAGAGTCACCACTTGTATATCTCCCTGCAGCGGATAGTAATGCAATTTGTCCACCTGGCAAGCCAGGTCCACGTTGGTATGCAAGCTCACCGCCTAATGCAAACGATGGTGTTAAGCTTTGAAGATAATGTAAAACAAGGACACCTGAAAATATATTTATAATATTAACACAGATTATATATATATATTTTTTATAACACAGATGTTTTCTCCATATTACCAACTTACCAGAACCATTAAGAATGTCTGGATTGCCTAGTGTTAACGAACAAGTATATGCATCCCCTCGATAATCAGCTGTCATTTGTATAGCAGTAAATTTATTTCTCTGCACTTGCGCTGCCAATTTTCCTTTGAGTCTCGAACCAAACTGATGAAGAATATTGGCATTAAGATTTCCATTTGGATCAATATCACCCAATAATATAGGATATGCTTCTGTAGGTGAAATTTGTTTTGTACCAACATAAGTTGCACCAAATCTGAATAAAAGGATTCAGGTTTATGTTATACAGTACACATATAAATATATATATATATATATTGTTATATTGTATTATAAAGCATATTGATATTAACAAAGCAGATATTTTTGTCTATGCCAATTTACCTGTAACCAGATTGTATTACAGAACTCATGTTAATAGTATGTGAAATATGGAAATGGTTACTCAATCCCTTATTCACTACTAGTTTTGCTCCTTCAAAATTTATAGGAAATATATCTGAAAATTTAAAATATAAATGTAATTTTCTTGTCTATGTAACACAAGTACATAGAAAACATAAATTTTAATTTAGAATGTTAGAAAATGACAAAGTAATTTGAAAGAAAATACAATATAAATTAAAAGAAAAAATATAATGAATTTATTAAGGACAATGTGGAAAATAATATATTAATTATTGGTCGGCAAGGAAATAATCTATTAGAAAGTTTTCTGTGATAAACTGGAAAAACACGAGAAGCAGTCCGAAGAGAAAGCAAGGAGTACTCGAGAGTCGTGACATGTGAATCTTTGACAAGATACCTTTACACTTTTTGTGCAAATCCTCGATGGTACCGGGGTTCTCGATCTGACTGGACGCTTCGGTAGGCGCATAAACATCCGTTGACGGATCCGGTTTCCCTAAATTCGGCAATAGTCCGGGACCCGGTGGCGGAGGTGGCGGTGGAGGAGGTGCGGAGGCAGCCATCGCGTTTCCCATTATTACAGTCTTATTAGTACAAAATTATTGAATTTGTCGCGCGAAGATTGCTTTTAATGCTTTTCGTCCAATCGTTCGATCGGATAAGTCGTGCCGAACGTTTCAATGTGTATTTACACAAGAAAATCACTCTACGGGTTATACGGTACGGCGCGTTTCACCGTGGATCGCCATTTGTAAAAGTAACCACAAAATTTCTTTAATAAACGTGCTCGCCTCGCGAGCGTAAGGGCCTGCGCACAATAGAGGAACAAGAATTAGATATTAAGATTTCAACCTATCAGAAACCGCGTATTCCGATGTAATCAGTTTCTGATAGGTTGAAATCTTAATATCTAATTCTTGTTCCTCTATTGTGCGCAGGCCCTAACGCAGGGATACCAATGCACGAAATGGAAAAGATTTTCTCGAAATATTACAGGTTTGTCAAGTCATTTCTTGCCGACCAAATGTACACGATTGGTTCTGTTACTTACAGATCCAACCAATCATATTCAACCGCTCGGCGAATAGATTAGCAACTTTGTCCGGCTTATGCCCATTTCCACCAATGTAGATTAATAGTGTTTTCGGCCCGATCGGGTTTGCACCAACCTGGGTTGGATTAATCTTTCCTATTGGTTGACGTCACCCGCTCTACCAATAGGAGAGCACAAAACGCCATTAATCTAACCCAGGTTGGTGCAAATCTAGCCAGGCCGAAAACGCTATAACTTTAATCTTGGTTCAACTTACTCATTGTCTTTTTTTAATATTTATAACTAGGAAAAAGACGAAGAGTAAAGCCAGCGGCACACGATGCTTTTTTTTCCTGCTGGATTGCTTGCATGCAACTGTGCTGGCAATCTGACTGGCTGCTATGCTGGAAATTGTATGGCTTGCAGGCCCCGCTGTTGGCTGATCCGCTGGATTTTCGTGATAGAACCGGTGCTATTTTTCTTGCTTGATTTCATGCTGGCTTATTGTAGAACCAATCACGACGCCGCTTCATTTGAAGATGGCCATTGGGAAGCGTGTAAACCATCGACATCTAGAATGGACCGCTGATGGCAATGGTGGGAGTAGAAAGACGATTACAGTGAGAGGCAGGAATAATAAGATCGTTCTTTCTCTGTTTACTG
>NW_017296441.1:372008-372401 GCF_001594075.2 Trachymyrmex cornetzi | reverse complement strand
CATGGCAGCAAGCACGCAAATCCAGCTAGCAATCCAGCAGGAAAAAAAGCATCGTGTGCCGCTGGCTTAAGTTGAACCGAGATTAAAGTTAGGCTGCTTTCCTTTTAGGAGACACAACCCGACACAGTATAACACACTCAAACACAGTTTGCCACGCTTAAATGGAACGCGATATATGCAGTGTGTGTATCGTGTGAACGAACTTTTAATAACTAACCTTAAAAGATTTGAATTTTGACCTTAACGGACATACGAGATCAGATTATTGCAAGGAGTGATGTGTATATTTTCGAATAAAGGTACATACTTTGCATCAATTGGTGGAGGTATTCCAAAAAAAGATTTAACATCTTACAAGTTACAAACTTTTCAAAATTATTTTTAAACTTTACA
>NW_017296441.1:371205-371880 GCF_001594075.2 Trachymyrmex cornetzi | reverse complement strand
GTTTGCGAAATTTGCAAACAGATCTAAGAGAATGATTCTGTGATTGGCGATACGCGAATCCGCTTACGCACGATCCGCTGCATGGGACATCACCCTTAATCTACATTGGTGGAAACGGGCATTAGGGCCACTTTCACCAAGCTCAGTTAACTTAACCAGCCTAGTAACTGTAATGAAATAAAAAGAAATAAAACTATTTCTATCTCTTACGGTTACTAGACTTGGGCGAATAAATACGTTGCTCAGACTCTAATAACCGTGAGAAACGCGCGGCCAACACAGATAACCTCACTCGATCTTGACTCGTTGCCAGTTGCAACACTACTCGGTAAGTAAACCGACGATGGTCAAAGTGGCCCTTATGCGGGATCTACAATAGAAGTTGTAGCAGTCGTAGGGTCTTAAGTCGTACAAAATTGACCAATCATAGTTGATTATTCTTCTCATAGGGGTGATCCCGATTGACCACGTCTCGATTGGACACCACCAATCACAGCGATCGGTGCTTAGGAGCTTTGTAGTCTCAAGCGCTGTGAGTGGTTCGTATCCAATTGAACCGTGTCTAACTGGGTGCCAGCCCTTTTCATATTCTACTGGGATTGGTTAATTTTCTACGACTTAAGACTCTACGACTGCTACGACATCTATTGTAGACCCCGCTTTAGGCCAGCTCCC
>NW_017296441.1:369540-370680 GCF_001594075.2 Trachymyrmex cornetzi | reverse complement strand
GTGCGCATTGGCACTGCCAATCGAACACGCTCTTGACACTGAGTGCAGCCAGTGCACCCCAATCGAAAATGCTATTAGAGAAATGCGAAACTAATGCAATCAATTGCTGATTAGAATTTCTGTTGTACACTCTAAAGAAATGCTAAATGAATTTACGATTGGTTTTCGTAACCTACGCAACTCGAAAAGTACGCCTCATGGGGAACCGGCACCTTTCCATCGCGTATATATGAGCGGATGATCGAATAAATTATTAAAATTGGAAAATTTTGTGAGACCGCTCTTAGGCTTATTCGACGTGTTTTTGCATGAAACGAAAGAATCTGGCAAAAAAAACGTCGTTCTGCCTTGTGATCTGAGATATTAAGCGTAAAGGCTTAAACACAATAGACACAGGCAATAGGCACAGGCAACAGGAAATAACGAGCCGCCCAATCAGAGCTCTGGTGTGTTCGATATCCCAAAGCTCTAATTGGGGCTCGTTATTCTCTGTTGTGTTTCCAGCTTAAGACTCCACGCCATCTACGACTTTTATGTAGAGGACCCTTTAGTGAGATAGGTGTATACATTTGATATTTGTCGAAAGCGAGAACGAAAGTTCTAGTACAGTCTAGAAAACAGAAAACAGTTAAAGCTGGAAACACAATAGACACAGGCAATAGGCACAGGCAACAGGGAATAACAGGCCGTCCAATTAGAGCTCTGGGATATAATATCGAACTTATACTCCAAAGCTCTGATTGGACGGCTCGTTATTCCCTGTTTCCTGTGCCTATTGCCTGTGTCTATTGTGTTTCCAGCTTATAGGCCGCAGCACAAACTCTTGCATAACGCATAATGCATAGTGCATAAGAGAATCAACTAATCAGAATCTTTCCTTTCCTCCCATTCCATGGAAAAGAAGAATTTTGATTGGTTGATTCCTTTATGCACTATGCATTATGCGTTATGCAAGAGTGTGTGCTGCGGCCTTAACAGACCATGGGTGCGTTCCGTTTCTCCCATAGTGCGCATAATGCGTCGTTTATCCTTGTTGCTCACCAAATGTTAAACAAGGACATGGATGCATTATGCGCATCATGCGCGATACGGAACGCACCCCATATGTTGGTGTAGCTATTAGGCTGGAGTCCCATGAGG
>NW_017296441.1:345990-369283 GCF_001594075.2 Trachymyrmex cornetzi | reverse complement strand
ATTGGTTGATATCACACGCTCTACCAATAGGAGAGCGCAAAACGCCATTAATCCAACCCAGGTTGGTGCAAACCCGGTCGGGCCGAAAACGCTATAAATCGAATACGCTATATATATGACCTCTGCTACACGGCACGCTTAATCGAGTTTAATAACATCCGTAGTTATGAAATTGGCCAATCATAGCTTTTCTTCGGGAGAATGGAATGATTGTGATTGGCCAGTTTCATAACTACAGATGTTATTAAACTCGATTAAGGGTGCCGTGTAAATGTAGTCTTATGTTGTTATTAAAGATAAGGTTATTAAATTGATCATTACATTCTATCGAGTGTATGGGGTGGGGGGACAGTACGCACAGTAGATTATCGTGATTCGCGAGGATTCGAAAAACAAATAACTTGGCCTACAGGCCCTACAGCCTATACAGTTAGTGTGTAAAGTGCGTTATCGAACGGGGTTTTTCTGTCGTCTCGTGACCGAAAAGTAATATTTTGTGCCACAGAAGAAACAGACGTATGTGAAGAAAGAGGGACGCAAATCTTTCGGCTGTCGTTATCCTGGAATGTAAGTATATATGCTATATGTACTCGATTTTACATACATTATATATATATATATATATATAAAACGCATATCATGACGCACCGAATGTGGCGTTTTGCTCCATTACCATCAGATACGCGTTTAAATTCGTATCATATGTACTTTTATATCTTTATATAATGAAACATTATCATTAGAATAGTTAATAGTATTGGGATTGGATAAAATGTACACAAAGAATACATTGCCAACAATTGAAGCAGCATTTGAGCATGTTTTTAAAAAATTTGACAAGTGTTGCATATTGTTAAGTAATTGCAGTGTATAACTTTTCTGAATTTTTAGATAAAAAACATATGGATTGCTGTTTTACCAATCAATATGAGAATTCTCAAATTAGAGAGACATTCCCAAATGTCTCTAGTCCAGAAATGTTCGATAGTGATACCGAAAGTGATAGATATAACAAAAATGTTGAGGCATTAACCGACGACAATAGTACATTGGTAGTGATTCCTCCTCAAGAACCTACTCAGGCTGAATTGATTGTAAAATCAGATAGTTATATGCTGGTTAGAATTAATAAGTTTTTGAGTGGTGTCCCACCTCCGCCAAGACATACAACATGCCAAAGCGATTGTTCTGATTTTCTACGACACATTTATGAAAATCGTCAATTGTTTTATATTGGATGCCCATTATCCAATGGAAATTCAGAAACTACGGAAAACACAAAGCTCCAGCAGCAGAGATCCAAAGAAACTAACAATAAGAATATTTCGTATCAATGTGCAAAAGGTACTCCAAGGAATTTGACTAATGCTTTTGACGCTTGTGATTTGTCAGCTGATAGTGCCAAAGATACAAAATTAGACATAAACAATAGTAGTTGCGATAATTTTAATGTACAATACAATGTTCCTAAGGAGGTAAACAATCCAGTTAATATGATTAAAGAAACAGTTAAAGTTCTACCAGGCGTAGACAAGTCAGATTTATTTCAGGAGCATTCTCCTCTTCTTTATCATACGATTGGTGAAGAAGAGGCTAAAACTTTAACATGGCCTCAGGCTTATTCTCACAAATTCCATGACATATAGTGAGTTCAATTTATTATAGCTTTTAATTTACCATAAAGTATAATTCTATTTTTAATGCTACTTTTTTTTGAAATTTCAGTTATAACAGAAGCAGAACTGTAGAGGAGTTTGAGAATTTAACAGTTAAATTGTGTGAAAGATACATAGGAGCTGAGACACAATCTACTTGTAACATATGGTTTTCCAAACAACCACCGGGAAGTGCGAGGAAGCGAAGTTTATTGATGAAACACAGAAATGGTCAAAGTCCAGAGAAGAGATTGACGCATTTAACCAGAAGACGTAGGACTTTCTGTAGCGCTAATTTGAAAGGATTGGGACTGATCACTGATAAAAGGCAATTAATGATACCAATTAAGTATGTATCTTGTTAAAAAAAAATATGACAAAACTGATAGAGTATAATTATATATATATATATATTTTTTTTTTTTTATAATACAGGAAACTTACACATAAAAAAGGAAAAAGTCCTAGAAATAAAAGTCTACGTGGTAAAAGTCCAAGAGGTAAGAGTCCTCGAGGTAAAAGTCCAAGAAGTTCAGCAAAGAAGAAAGTAGTTCGGAGACTAATGCTAGATGAGTCAAGTCCATGTAAATCCAAATTAGAAACTTCGAAACGTGCATTGTTTCAAAGTCCCCCATCAGATCATGCTGGTCCTAGCAAATTATTAAGAGAGAGTACAAATAGTACGGATACTAAAAAAATTAAACGCGTTTTATTTTCATCACCAAAAAAGAATGAATCTGAAGATGCGAAACAAATTTCTTCAAGAGAAGAAAGTAGAAAAAGAAAATGTGAGGAAGAATTGCAAGGACCACGATTGAAATGGGCAAAAAGCTTATCGTTTGATTGCATGCACGAAATAAGAAATACGTCAAAGGTTATATGGGATAGGCATTCGTCGAGCAGTATTCTTTCGAAAAATGAAACGTCTGTCAATCAACGAAAGAACGAACTAAGCGATACTCATAGAAAGGTTTGTATCGTTAATTTTCGTTTGTTTGTTTTAATACGCTATATACTTTGATAGACATAATTTTCTTGTTTATTTCTAGAAATTACTTTGGGCAGTTGCGGAGGCCCTACGAAGCAAAGGCATTGGCATGAGTCATCCAAAATTTAAACAATATGCTGCAAATTTGGCACGCACAATCAAAAAATTTATGCCTGATCTTGAAAATAGAAATATTCCACGAAAACCTGGAAGTACAAGCGATCGTATGTTAAAACTAGCCAAGCATCACGTACTGTTTCTTATCGATACTAGGCCAATAAATTGACAGTACTCATTAGTACAATTAGTAAAATTCAGGAAGTTGTATGAAAGATTTAATTTTTCGCAAACACAGGACATTATTAAAATGACCAAATATATGGGTGCTTATACCTTTAGCCGACGCGTGTTTACACTATAATTTTTATATAACTTAATAATGCAAGATAAAATGTGTTACGGTAATGAGGTAAGATTAAAAAATAGGGATGTGTATATTGTTACACCCAAATATAGGGTATTGAACATTTTTTATCGCATAAATAAAAATGTGTTTTTAATATAAGCACAGTTTTATTAGCTTTAAAATAGTTATATTTCACAACTTATAAATAATTAATAAAAGGCGTTTTTCTGAAGTAAAACGCAATTTGCAATAACTTTACGAGTTAATGCACGTATACATACATCAATCGTATCTAACATATATTTGTATTTAAGATAGTGAAGGACAAGTAAAAAAATAAAGACTAATCACGCCACAACCGCGATACCTTGTTTTCATTCCGAGTTTCCGTGACCGACCCTGGCGATAACTTCGTCTAAGATTTTCGCGAGTTCTTTATTTTCCTTAGATTTCTGTTCCACGAGTTCGGCGAGCGAATTGCTTTTAAGTTCTGCTTTCCTTATCATTGCATGCAATTTGACTGTTTCCGCCTCATTCTGTTTTCGTATTCCATCCAATTCCAAATTAGCCCTAAAATATAATAATACGATATTATAATATATCACGATGTCTATTATTTCGAGAAATATTGTATGACATATATATGTCTATATCAATAGTGTACTTTTCTAGTTGAGCCATTGCATGTTCCTTGAGTTGATCGTATCGTGTTTCCAATGTTTTTATGGTTTCTACGTTCTCCTGGATACTTTCTTTTAGTACAGTTTCATTATTTTTATATACTGATACAACTCCTTTAAGTCTTTCGTATTTTTGGTGTACATCGTTGAATGCTGCTTCCGTATTAGTTAGATGATGGTTTGCTGCTTGCAATTCTTCTTGTAATTTTATTTTGTCTTGTTCGAAGCTTGTACGATCTCTTTCTCGTTCTGTGAGTAATCTGCTAATCGATTTTTCGTATTCTTCCACAACAACTCTACATCAATTGTTTTCATATTTAATTTAATTTAATTTAAATTAATTTATTTTGAGTGTAAATTACTTATTTAATTAATCTAAATGGATTTATTTTGAATAAATTACTTACGTCATTTGGGTTTTGGTTTTTATTTCTTGTGACATTTGTGCCTGTAGTTTATTAATTTTTTCCTGAAAGGTTGCTTTCTGTCTTTCCAATTCTGCTTCGTGCTCCTTTTTCTGTTTCTCCAATTCTTCTTCCAATTGTAGTACCGTCGTTCTTACAAGTTCAAGTTCTTTACTCATATTTATATGATCAATAAGTGGTGCGTCTGATTTAGGCCCTTCTACTGGCTGCTCCTGAACAAATTTTGCTTTTAATGCTTGTCTCATGATCAAAACTTAATATGAGGTGGGTATTTCACATGGTAGTAATTAAAGATACAGATAGTAGTTTTTCACTTACATTTTTTTCTTGAACTTCCTCTGACTTTTGCACCGTTGCATTAGGAAGAGGACTATAAAAAAGCAGCCTGTCTATAGCTGCTATGGCAGGATTACGTTTTGGTGTACCAACATCAGGAAGTGGCGATTCATTTTTGCCATTTTTCTCTTCGTTTATTGTTTGGGCATTTCCTTGAGGCAACATGCTGGTATTCGATACCAATGGGTCAAACTTAACATACAAAGATTCGGTTCTAAGGCGATTTGTATGATTAGGATTACTTCGTGCTAACAAAAAATCAAATGTCGAGGGATCTTGGAAAACTGAAAAAACAATAGTATTCATATGTAATTAATAAATCTCAATAATAAAATTATGAAAAAAAGCTTTTAATAACTTACATTCAGGTGTTGCACTGACAAATTGATCTGTCTCTTCCGTAAATTCAAGTGAAGGATTAAGTAGCTCATTAGTAACTTTTTCCACTGTAGATTTTAATTCTTCGAAATGTCCATTAATCAACGACAATGTAGTACTTTGTCTTTGAGGTTTAAATTCCTTGTATTGTTCTTCATCTGGTGCAAAGTTTATATCTATCTCTTGTAAAGTAAGTGTACGATCGAGAATTTCAATAGATGTGTCTTTTTTACTATCACTCGTCGCAGGTGCACTTTCCACGATACATTTTTCCTTTTCTATAATTACAGTTTCTGATGAATTATTTTGTTTTTCTATAACATGGGTCTCATTACATATGGCAATTTCTTCTTCAGATAATTTCTGTACTTCATTCAATACTACGCTATTTTCTACCTCTAAATCTGTTTTATCAACACTCGTCTGTAAATTTTCTTCAACTTCCGATGTTCTTGGTTCTATAATACTGGTGTTATTTGGTAATAGTATGTTATCTTCCTTATCTGGTACAATACCATTATCTAATTCAGGCAACTCTTGCTCCTTGATAATTTCGTTCGTTTCAGTTTGAGTAATAGAATTATTTACAATTACTTGCGATGATACGCACAATTTTTGATCAAGATTGTCGGAAGGTGACAATACTGTTAACGTATCCTGTTTAAATTTTGATAAAGTCTGTATACTCGTTTTTTCCGTTTTACTATTATCAGTACGTTTTAATGATGAAGGTACATTGGATATACTAGATAACGAAAGATCCGCATATTGCGCTAACGAGGATATGGACGGAACAGAAATTTCGGTAGGACACGACTGTGGATCTTCTAGGAATAGTGTTTCGGTATTGCAATCGTTTTTTACTGTCTGTTTTTCATTAAGAGCGATCACATCAAAAGTTGTATTATTGGATGAATCAGTAGTTGTTATATTCAACTGATTATTATTCACATTACTTGTTGGCAGTGAATCCTTTACAAGATTACTTACAATGTTGCACGTTTCAATCTCACTTACTGTAGCACTTTCCTGTAACGGAATATGCTTGTTAATTGATTCTTTTACTTGTAGTACGTATTCTTCCGCAGGAGGATATGAAGTCACAAACTGTGAATCTTGAACGGGAAGTGTGTTATTAGACGATCCCAAAATATGCGTTTGATTCAAAGGCGTTGTCTTGCATAATCGAGGACTTGTCTCAATCACTTGCGTTTCATTATCGGCGTTGTCCAACAAATCCTCGTTAAGGGAACAATCTCTTGTAGGAAACGGTACCTCGTCTATGGCCGATGTAAACGTCTGATCTTGACTGAGATCCTGACTGTCGTGTTCACTTCCTAAATGGATGTCTGCACACGCGAGGATCAAATCCTCTACACCGGGTATGTTGGAGTTCACATATGATATGTCCGCTACATTATCAGGAGTTTGAGGTGTCGAATCGGTACATATGCCGCTACTACTCTTGATACTGAGAGTGCTGCTGAGGCTATGGAAACTGCTGGCTGACGAAAGACTCTCCGGAACCAAGCAGAGGTTTTCCGTGACTGATCCTACATCGACAAACTCGCGAACAAAATGAACCTTGACCTCATGCTCTGCTGTCTTTGGGAGAGTCAAGGGAGTATCGTTGCCGCTCTGAAAATAAAAAAATGCGTTAAGATATTTTACGAGAATATCGTATCTCTTTCTTTTCTTCAAATTTAAATGAAGCGTCCATCGAACACATAATGGGCGATTTATGAGAATTCTTTAATGTATAACAGAAATGTTTCATGTCCATCAGACATCTTTTAATGAAAAAACTTTCTTCGCGATTTTTACTTGTCGCAAAGATTTATGAACAATCGCGTCAATCTATGCCAAGGAAAGTTTGACAGAAAACGCCTTCAAAAGCGTATACGACGCAATATACCATCAGCGTGGGCGAAGGAGACGTTCTTGGGCTTGTGGCACGATGCAAAAGTTTATGGATATACTCCATATTACGCCAGTCGCAACCAATCTGTAATCTGCGAAATATCAACGCTTACTGACTACTTCGCTTAAGTCAGCTGACAGTCCGAGATCTGACGATTTTCATAAAAGAAATTGCGTAATCGCTTCACGCCTCGCTCAGGCTAATTATAAGACATTGAGAGAGAAAGGCTTTAGCAGTGCCAGTTCCGCTCGCTTTTGCGAGACGACAACTACGGAAATATTTGTCTCAATAACACTACAGTTGCTCTATACCGAGCAAAAAGATGCTAAAAATCGTGGACATTTGTTAACTTGTAGCAAAGTGTGCATCGATATAACGATATCGATTTAAGGCGTGTGTGATAGTTCAATACAGAAGAACAGTCACCACAAAAAAAAAATTAGAAGACTATACAAGAATGTCTTCCCAAAAAAATCGTAATAGTGAAGTGAAGAAATGTAATCGATGCATAGATTCGCTAGAGAGAACATTCGCTCAATTACTATTCCGCATTAGCTGTATATTCATAATTAAATTTAATACTATACATACTATTGTGAAAATAGGTAGGAAGGATATTGTTTTTTCTTTGTATTTTATAATGAGAAAAACAACGAACGTTCTAACTCTCTCTGATTGAGAAATAATATTTCCAAACACGCGATTATATTTCACGCGATAATTAACCAACTCATTGTCGGTTTCTGCACGCATTATAAAATGATGAGACGTTAAAGAGAAATAATAATTAAATGCTTTATTAAACGCATGACAAAATTACCTTTAAAAGAAGATTCCCCATGATTTTTCGAAGAATCTCCACTTTTAACTGTCATTAACGTACAACGTGATCCCATATTTACACGCGGGTTCAAAGAACCCTGTGATAAGACGATTTCACTTTCCCTTCTATGTTTTTACCCTTTACGCGATTTTATCCTCTACCAAACAAATATACCATGCACGAATAATTTTGAAATTAATACAAATAATAATCTTCGTTATTCCGAACTTTTTTCTATGTTTTCGACACAATGCACAGTATTCGATCTGTTTTTATATTCTATTTCTTAACCGAATATCAATATTTTTTATGATCTTTCTTTCTTGTTCGGGCATGACTCATTATAAAACATAGCACAACTAATCATTATCCTTGAAAAAACAAATATTTACTAACATTATTTATTTTCAGAAAATAGAAAACGGGGATTGCACATCATTATATAGAACGTAAAAACAACACGAATCTAATTTTCTGGAAAGGAAATAAAAAATATCAAGTACAACGTAAAAAAATGATAATTTAATTTATTACAAGACACGAGTGTTTTGCGATCCTTATTCGGAGATCCTTGTTCGGCGTGCTATTGACATCATCGAGATTGCAACGCAACCGTCGGAATGACTCATTCTCACTTGACCGCGCTGACAGAGACTTCATCACTATCTCAGGGTGTGTCTCTCTCATCTCTCTGAGATAAGCAACTCTCTCTCTAGTTCTTAATGTGTATTTAAACGCGGCACTTGACACTTTAATGCGAGCGATGATGTTTCTAAATTTAGGTAAAACGCACAGAATATACGTAAGAAGAAATTGCACGAGGAGGCACACGTAATTCTTATCGCATTTATATTGCGTTATACTGAGCTGAACACTGACCCTTTGGGGGGTTTTTTTTTGGGGGGGGGACAATTTGAAAAACATCAATTAACAGAGAAATATTATCCAATGATTATACCGATGATAAAAAATAATTACATATATAAAAAAATCATAGAGAGGTAAATTTATGTAATCTGTATAAAGTCAATTGATAGAAGAGAGAGTGCTCCATTAAAAGAGCGATCATTAAAAAAATAAGCAAAAGAGAACGAGTGACAAAATAACAACAAATGTCAATCGAGTCTCTTTCCTAATCGATCGAAGTACGACACCTATCGTTGTGACATATTTTTGAGGTCACGCATTGGAATATACGATGCGAAGATATTCTTATCTTCTTATATTGGACGTTCGTTCCAAGGAAAAAGAAAAAAGGAAGATATTCCGCGCGAAAGAGGACCCAAAATTAGGGCCTGGTGACGGGAGATGAATAGCAGATATCTTTAGTCGAAATTCTAATATTAGCCCGGCGCGTTCCTAGTCGATACTCCAGACGTCCACCACCACCACCACTACTACTAGTACCTACCGCTACTACTACCACAAACGGTACTGCCACCGTAATCGTCAGATTGACACACTCGGCAGCATGACGCATGTACATTGTACATGCATGTGCACGCGCGAGACGAGACGAGACGAGGCGAGGCGAGGCGAGGCGAGGCGAGAAGTCGTCCTCAAGAGGAAAAGACTGAGGGAAAGGATAAGACAACAAGGAATCGCCTCACCTTTTACAAACTAAATAAGAAATCCTCGACGTCAAGGAGAGTGCTTCACACGACGTTGTCGCGCGTCAACCGGACCTTCTGCAAAAGCTGCACCGCGGATAACATCGCCTCCACCATGCCACGATGATGCGTACTAACACTAGCTGCACCGAGCCATACCGTCCAGCCGCGCACACGCCGTACGGACATTATACCGCAAAGATCACCAACTATGGAAGTGGTGGGAACAGGATTCTCGACCATCGAGCCGCGTAAGAGTCGCACAACCGATCGGTGTGGCGCTATCTGGAGCGATGGGAACACACTTGGTAACGGAGCGTCGCGAGATAAGAGAGCCACAAGCCATATCATTCCACTCCAGGCGAAACGTCCAAGAGGAAGGACATCGGTACGAGGAGTTGCGGTTGGTTGCGGTGAGACGATTCGTCATTCGATGAAAATGAAAAGATCTTTTACATCGCCAATCAATATCTGTAATATAGCCGCAATGTTAACGCATGTGCGTTAATACATAAATAATTACGATATTCGTGTTTGCCCATATAATCGTTATTCACATACTCGTGACGCAGAATTAAAGATACTGGACAACGAGAGATAAAGTATTGCCCTGCGCCGTAAATAATTCGATTTATATCACATGATGTAGAGAAACATGAAAATCTATCAAATGAAAATTAGTACAGAGGAAATGGAGAAATTTAATAATTTTAAAAAGAAATGATTGAAATATTTTTGATGAAGAAATTATTGAATATTCATATTCAAGCCTGTTTATATTACAAGATTTCACCCACAACTCCTAATTCTCAATTAATTCATTTCTTTAATTTCTTAATCCATTTCGATTTCAAAGTATGATATTTCAGTAATCTTTCTGTAGCGGATGTATTGGAAGATTCAGCACTAAAACTCGAATCGAAACGAACAAATCCGCGTTCTTTATGCGTGTCAAAGAAATGATCCCGCGTGGCGGGAAGCAAAACTTATTTTTGTTTCAAGGTACTTCTGGAGATACGAAGTTTATTTATAGAAATACATTCTCTCTGACTGTCAGCCGCGTAAACGGAGAAGGAAGCGCGAAGAAGGATTTACAAAGAGAACATGCGAACGATAAGAGCGGGCGGTGCATCGATCGTTGTCGTTTCCTGAAAGCGTACTATTAATCTTACGCAAACGAACGTGGGAAAAGTATCGTCTCGTGAAAGTGCATATATTCCCACCACGCTTTTCTTATTGTCGGAATAATTCTTTCTTCTTAAGCAAATAAAATCTGAGTGCGAGCGTGGCGTAGCAGGCAGCGCATGAGTCTGCTATACCAGAGATCCCGGGTTCGATCCCAGGCAGAACCGAAAAATGTTTTCGAACGCTCGTAGCTCCTCTCGGAAGGCAATGGCAAACCACCGAGAGTATCCTTGCCATGAGCACTTCTCTAATAAATAGTCGTTCGGAACCGACGTTAAACTGTAGGTCCCATATGACTGTGTACAACCAGCGCGCGCACCACAGACATATGAGAGAAAAGTCATCACGCTCGGTCGCGAGCAATAGGACTGAGAAGAGAAGCAAATAAAAAAAATAAAGAAAAACAGTGCAAAAATGATGATAAAATATTTGATAACAGTACCTTTCGTCGAGAAGGATGATGAATTGGTGAAGAATTGTGGAGAGTCGCGGTTGTTTCTATTAGTTCGATTCTTGTGCCTTCGCGAACAGATCCTCTTGGGCTCGACATATTCTCAGGCTCTCTCTTCAATGCAACGAATATTTATTTTGATTTCCTAGTGCGAAATATCGTAGATAATGCCATTTTTATTTTAATCAAAAATACATTTGAAAAAAATACACACACATACACAAGAATATTTAAATGTTTTCTTATATATATATGTATATATATATATATATATTGTTCCTATTATAGTAAATAGACGAAGACAGTATATGGAATATGTTATACATATATTTTTATTAAATTTACTTAAAAAAAATGTGATAATATTAATTTTTTTAATGAAAAAAACCTAATTCTTTTTCAAGTTTTCAAAAAAATTATTATTTGCGATGTTGATCAATCTCTGATTAACTTTGTCAACATTATTTCTTTAAGAGTAATATACGAATAAATGTATTAAATGAATTAGTAGAGTTATATTTAACATATCGAAAAAAGTTAAGAACAAATTATATAGAGACTTTGGCTACGTTTACACCGTGCATTTAGGCCGCGGCCTATACAATAGATGTCCTTGCTTATCCTGTAAGTTAAACAAAAACAAAAACACCTACCATATAGGTCGCGGACTAAGAGCACGGTGTAAACGTAGCCAATTGCTGGATTCACATTGCATCCGATTTGCATCCAATCAGAAAACAGGATTCCGATGGATTTTGTTTCGTATCATCGGAATTCTGTTTTCTGGTGAGTTGAAGAGCGTCCTACGACGCAAATCGGATGCAGGGTGAATCCAGCAAATGTCATGAGCGATTTTACCGGTTGATTGTGTCCATTTCTAATTTCTACCAATATCAATAGCAAGTTAAACCGAGGTTAAAATTAATCTACATTGGTGAAAATAAATATTAACGGAGAATTAAGTTAATCGGAGTCGAAATTATCACTCTATGATTTCGAGAATACAATGAGACGACACTGTTTTACACGCCGGGTCTACAATGAGTCAGTAGTCTTACAAGTTGGCTGCTGGCCAATTTTCTACCGATTCACCGGCTCAGTGTAGACCTAGACTTGGAAATTTCGTTAATAGAATTAAGAGTCCTCCGTTCTTCTCTACCCTTCCAAAAAAGTAGTTTATCGTGAAAGATCACATGCAAAAAAGAATGAAGATTTGACTTTACTTACAGGAAATTGAAACACGCGAGGTCGGCAAAGCTCTTGTACTTTTGCTCTCTAGACTTACTTGGAGAGAGAACAAAGAAAGTTCTCTTCACACGCAGAAGCGTGTTTACACTGGTACTTCTGTCACTTGAGGTCACCGGCACGCCGCACAAGCGATAGCAAGCGACAGTGGCGAATGTGGCAATAGCACATAACACCGGCAATACGGAATCCGACAAACACCTCGGCCACGTAGATTCCTAGTGTACGCATTCAACTTTCACACCACCGCGTCAACCAGTTCCGTCCAGTTACAACTGTTACAAATCTGCACAAGTCTGCGACGCGAGCAAGCTGCAGCAAGCGAGCAAATTCGTTGCGCGTTTCACGATCCTTTGACTAACGGCTGTAAGCAAGCCGTTTGATAAACTTGAATGCGAATGCAGTGACGAATCAGAATGCACCGTTGCGTTTAACTAGCCGACACACTGCGGCACCACTTGTAACAGTTCGGGTTTCCGTCTCAATCGGTAAGGTAGTACTATCGAACGTGATCGAACGCTCCGCGATACTAATCGATCATCGTTCAAGTTGAATTTGAAATCAAATTCGCATGCGGATCCGCGTTCCCGCCAGTCGCGTCTGTTGCGCGCCGCGCACCGGTATCGATCAATAGCGCTATCATGTTCATTTCCACTTGTATGTCTGTAGATTAATTTTAATCTCAATTTCACTTACTTTTTATCCTTTTCCGATTCTAAAAGTTAGAAATAAAAAATAAAGAATAAGGAGTAAATTGAGCCGAGATTAAAATTAATCTACATTGCTAAAAATGGACATTAGTTGTGCTTAACTGAATTCTCTCTTTGACTCGTTGGGGCATCTAAATTTATTATTTAAATTAAGGAATATACAGAAAGAGGTAGATGATCGTTCGAGCCAAAGATTGTTTTATCCACTGTAAATCCGTGATCCTTTGCGAAACGTACTTTGTATTTTCTCACACAATTATATCGCTACGATGAATTCATTTTGTTATTAAATGACTGAAATAATTTGAATAAATAAATTTTTTTACAATAATGTAAGTTTGCAAAATATTTATTGTCAAACTCATTATACAAATATGTATAAACCACCACGTTATTACATGTCAGGCAGTGCAAATTCACCACAAAATTTTAATGCTTACTCATTAAAGGTTATTAGTCTTTTTTTTTAATTTTAATTAATCGTGATACTTAATCCTTGCACTCATCCCTCACCATTCATTCTCAATTTAAGGATATAAAGATATTGTTTTTAATAGACTTTCATAATATACATAATAAAAAACGCATTCATCCGGCCAGGTAACGCACCGCCGTAATACATTGTATTACGATAAAGCGAGTTGTATAAAAGAATACTATTCACAATGCTCTCTTTCGAAAAACAGGTAAACATTATTTAAGGACACTTGTTGTAAGGCATTAGTATTTCTCTTCTTACATTCACAAAGTTTATAAAGTAGCAAAGACAAGACGAGTCTAATCTATTAATGTAAGACTAAAATTTTATTGTATTGAGCACAATCACAGAAAGCAGTCATATGGCTGCTATTTAAAATGGATTGGTAAGTGTGCTTTCAGAGGCATTTATAAACAATGCAAAGCCATAAAGCACACTTTTTCAAGTGTCTCTCTGTAATAAAATAAGTGATGTTGAATTAATTGTGCTATTTTATAATCATTTGAAAAATGCTTGATATCTTGTACCGAATCTTATTGCTATTTCGAAAGTGCAATCGTTCAGTACCATAAAGATGCGATTAGGAAGCATCGTATTATTTACAATAACGTGTCAATATAGCATTTGCCCAAATCTGCACGTACTTTTTTCGAAATAACTCATGTTTCTATCTGAATTATCGTACTGTAATTCGCGACTGTATGATAAATACATATAACACAATTTACCATATATAATGTATATGCGAAGAGGTTGTAAATATTTAGTTATGTATAAGGATGTAATTGTGGTGTAGGACATGTTGATAACGGAGAACTTTTTTGATTACTAGACGGCGGAGTTAAAAGGCCACTCTCGTTTGGGCTTTGTCTACCAGGTTCAACATTTGTATCCGAATCGTTCACATAACCATTCGGGATTTCTCCAGCTAATCGTTGCTGCGCCTTTTCCAACATATTCAAATCGACCACGTGAGTCTGTATGCGATGCGATTCGTCTACAACAATATTAGGTACAGTGGCCTTCAATCCGGATCCAGAGTGTGATTCTACAAGTGTAATCGTAGATCTTAAAAGAGACTGGGAGTCCTCTTCCGCGACGGTAGTAGCAAATGCCGTAAGCCATTTGACACAAGGAGCAAGCTGTTCCCATGACAATCGGGATACTCTTAATGCACATTCTCTTCCTTGAGTATGATAAATTGCTGCTGCAGCTATGTGACTGTATGGAAACTTTAAACAACCTTCGTCCAAAGTCGCCAGATCTAATAACTGAGCTGCTTGAGAATATTGCAATCCACCATACTGTGGATATATGAAAGTGTTTGGTTTGGATGAGTCGCCTGATTCAATCTGCATGTAAATATTGAGCCATCCTGGAGCAGTTATCGGGGACAGATTCCATCCAAGTCCTTTCAAGATCATTAACTCTTTTCCCAAAATTTCTTCTTCTGTACAGGCTCCATCGGTGACATATGCAAATTCCGCGATTTTAGGTGGATATATTTCTTCAACCTGCAAAATTATTTTTCGTTTTTAAATTTTTAATTTGTCTTGTATTACATTGATATTTTGAGATTGCAAAAATAAAAAAGTAAAAATAAAATTTTATTTACTCCTTTTTCTCAACTATCATGTATGTATACATAATTGTAAATAAAAAAAACAAGTAACAAAATTTACAAACCTTAGAAGCAATAAAAAGACAAGTTATCCCTATAAGTTGCAACTGGTTTTTAGGTACGTCGTGATGAATAGACAGATATCTGTCTATGTAGTCCATAGCGAGATAATAAGTCTCTCTATGTAATTTATACACCTCACAGACCTCAATCAACCAATCTAATAAAATGGCTCTCATCCGTGGCTGTAATGTTGGATGCCTCTGGAACATTTCTGGATCCCTTTGAATTAAAGTTTTCTGATCCCCAAGGCACATGAGAGACCATACTTGGGAGCCATCGGCCCATGGTAGAGACGGCAGCGGACTAGGTCTAATGGATGTGCTATTGGAGGCTGAAGGCGTTAAGAAACAAGTTGCACTTCTTAATTCAGACCATGTAGCAGGCTCTTGCTGTTCTTTCAACGGAGATGTCTGATGTTGGGGAGTACATGCAGCATCTACTGATGGCGTGGTATTACAAGATTCCGTGTATGAGACATGAGACAGCGTAGGTACTTTACTAGGTGGATATATGTTTTCTGAATCTTCTGAGAGTTCCGTTGTACGTCTCTTGCGTTTCAAAGACTGGGCTCTGCCTCCTTGCAAATAAGTTTGTGCCTTCTTTTCCTGCAAACTAAATACACAGAGGAAAGATTCAGTTCTCTCTATGCAACGTTCTTCCCCATATCATCTACTTCTATCAATTCAATTTATATAAAACAGACAATGTAAATAAATCTTCTAAGATATTATTTTTTGTGACAAAATACAAAAAGTTAAATAGTTGTCAAATAATTTATGGAGCTAATATAGTGTTAATTTGCAGATTTACAATGCAAATAAAGCTATCTAAACGGCTAAAAGATAACAAACTTTTATTATTACATCGCTGAGGGAAAGCTGCTAAAATCTCAGGAAGGAAAGTAACTAAAGGAAAAAGGTTATAGGCGTGAAGTTTAAGTATAGACAGAAAAAATGTATTTTTAATCGAGCAATGGATAGGCACTGAATCGGTTTCATTGTAAACTAAATGATTTGGAGGTCACGAAAGAGAGATATATCTGAATTTTAACATGAAATGAAATATCGATCACTCACCTGCTCTGTGGCATTTTGTCGCCGGATTGCCAACACGTAAGGAAAATATTTGCAGTCGGAAAAAATTGTTTCCAAGTGTATACGATAACGGAAACTCTTGGAACGAGCGTGCGATGAATTTTTTCAATCCAGGCGCAATAATTTTCTTGGGAAAATGACGAAAAGTGAAGGAGCGCGCGAAGCCTACACGCACCCGATCGCCATAATGCACGTTCTCTTAGCCGTCTTTGATTCACCGTATCGACTTACGATTTTCGTTCGGAGTCGATTTCGGTAGTCGGAAAATTCATTAATCTCGCCTCTGAGCTATTTTGCAGCGTATGCGAGTCGCGAATCGACGATATTCCGAGAAAAATAGAGGACGTGGATCTGGAAGCGCGGGAGAGCAGCGCGCGAAACGACGACCAACCCCTGTACGCCCCGTAACGCCCTCTATATGCGCCACATAACCTCAAAGGGGCAAATTTTGGAAATATTGATTTGGTAATTTCACGCACGACGCAGTCACGATACTTCGACTCCTGGATCTTTCTTCCTTTCGCGCGACAGTTTTGATTTATCTGTCGACCGAAAGGCGACTCCACGATAAGCGTCCTTCCGCAAGTAAGGTATAGCTGGGTCCAGCGAAATCAGGCCAAATTATCGTCGCTTAGTGCTTATTAGTGCAGCGATCGACGTCAATTAACGCAGGCTCCTAGGATGCAAGGTTCTAGGGATGGAACGCAAGTCCAGAGAGTTTCGTGAACCATAAACGAAGTCGCAGCTACGCGTCGCGTACGCGTCTCCTCGGCTGATTGCCGCTCTCGTCACGCGGATATCACCCTGGTTTGCACTGGCTTCGCCGTCGGAACGGAGCAAACGTGAACACCCTCGCGTGTCGATTAACTTATTATGTTAATTTGTTCGCTCGAGGCAGATGACGGAAGACGCGAACGCGTTTCTTCCGTGACGCGAAACGGAGCGAACTCAGCGAACTAGCGCCTGCAAATTGGCCGAATTGGCGTTTCGCGGGAACGCCGCGCCGTCCCGACAGCCGAACTGCCGAAGCGATGGGCGCCACGCCGCGCTGTGCCATCCTCGTCACCGATTGGCCGAGGCGCGCGGCACAGCTGGCGCTCAGCTGATCCGCCGTACGCACACCTACTCGCGTGCAAGTCGCGGCGGCCGGCGCAAGTGTGTGCTCGTGTGCACCAACACGCACGACGATTGCATCGCGGACACCGCGCGGGAAATGTGCGCGCGTAAATCGCCATACATAAATCGACGCAGCGCGGGCTTTTCCTACTTCCGTAGGTCGCAGGCATAAGTAGGCAAATGAGAAACTTGTGTCTTGCCAACGCGCCATTAGTGTCGCATTACCTGCCTGCGCGATATTCCACTGCGCCTCGAGAATATCGAGGTGGTTTTCACTCTTTTTCCGCACAAATTCATCAAATTATTATGTGCCTACGACATCAATAATGTATACCTCACGTGTTATGCGATCAACAGTGTAGAAAAAATGAAAGATATCTTTCTTTTTAAGTAAATACGCAATAATTGAATGTCTATAAAATAGTGAGATATTTCAAAAGCATTCAAAATTAAATACACAGAATACAAACGAATAGTAACATATTACGCCGATATTATAATTTTCCGCTCAATAATATAAATGTAATAATATAAAATAACACGTGTATGTACAATGTTATAATATTGACGGTAAGATTACGTGTCGGATTGTGTTTTGCAGAATGTTAATTATGTACTTAATTGGTTTCAGTATGTGTATGCATGCGTATATTGTATCGTATCATGATTTCAAGATTCCAACTCCAATTATATATATATATATATTCAGAAATTATCTTGTCTTTCGTAGATTGACACAGATGTATAAATTGAAAGAACTATTTGTAAGGAGAAATACGTCTGTTATAAACAAAGTCATAATTTATTCGCGAAAGTAACACTTTCTCCTTATCATTTATTACAATTCGTCAAGATGCGTCAGCAAATTTATTATCTATTATTCCTGAACGTCTTAAATTATTTATTAATCCTTAAGACAAGACATTTTTGAATTTAGCGCGCTGTGATGTCTGCTGTTTTACCTACAGGTGCTTTAGATTTTCAAACAACGATCGCGATACGGCGCACTTGTGATTGAGTCGTCTCGCGAGAAATCTAGTCGTCTAGATTTCAAGTTGTTCAAGTTGCTCCAAGTTGCTCCGATAATGCGCTTGGAACGTACACACACACGCACACACACGCGCGCGCGCGCGCGCGACACACACACACATAAGTCTTACATTAGTATGCGTATATAATCTACACGCATCTATATATGTATTACACGGAGAATAGCGGAGAAACCGATGATGAGAGAAGCGGAACAAGATAGAATTGACATGACTTTTCGCAATTTTACTTCCAGGAGAATATTTTCTTCTTCTTCTTCTTCTTGTATTGAGCAAGCAATAACACGTCTGACGCAACATACGTGCGATGGTTAATTAAAACATTTAATTTAAAGCAGTAAAGATACATGTCATGTTATTGTCTCTGAGATTGCATGTTATTTTCTCATACTCTTTACATTTCTTAATAGTAAGTAAATAATAAAATAAAAATATTTTTTACAGACACTTTTTCTATAATAGCTCGCATATGAAAATCGCGTATGAAAAGCTTTATCACTATTTGATGAACGAAAGAAATTCTTGACACGATGCGAATGAATTGATGCGTTGCGTAAAAAAAAAGTAAAGAAAAATATAACACAGCTAGAAAATCTTGAGTTTATGACAAAGGGAAACTGGATGAAATTGACAATCAACTGACAAAGAAGGAAATCTGGGGAATTGAATGAATGGAGGTCGGATGGCACGGGGCGGCCATGCGAGTTGCACGGCCCTGGTTTTCTGGAAATCGTCAGCGATCCGGAGTCCGGGGCCATTAAACGCGTTATATGAGTGTCTTGCAATTTGATCCTGCGGCGCTCACAGCTCAGAGTGCTCAGTCAGCTCAGTTCGGTCAGGTTCGGTGGACGCGGATGGTGCAGGGTGCAGTGCCCTGATCGGATTGGATTGGAGAGTAATTTACGCGAATTCCTGGGCATCCGGGTCTTTGTCCGGTCCGGCCAGACCTCCTGGGTTCCTTTCCACGCCCGATGCCACCGTTGTCTCTCCGCTCCCGTTGTCGCGCAGCATCCGACACACACTCGTCGACGGTCGACGGTCATCACGGTGTGCGCGAACACAGCATTGTCTTGTCGATTTTTCGGTGAGTAAATCAGGGTAAACGAGACGTATTGTGTCAACGCGTGGTCGTGATCGTCACTGCGATCGTTAATTCGTGAATATCGTGATCGACGGCGCGAACGCTGACCTAATCTCGACCGTGAGTGCGATAGTGCGATAAGTGCGAGTGTCAACGGTGGACGGTGTTGGTGAATTCGTAAAAGAACAAAATCTTGTTTTCTCTCATTAATCACGAATTCGTATGTAGCTTGATTCACACACACACGCTCCATTTATTATAAATCTTGAAATAGTTTCTACGCTCTTGTGCACGCAACACTGAGTAATATTGTATGAAATATCAAAAATTCTGAGGGCACTTTACTATGTTTACTATTGTGATTTGGAGATTAGAAAAAACATTAAAGAGATGCTATATTTTTGCAGAGTAAATAAATGCAAGTTTTTGAGTAATGCAGGGCATGATGCCAGTTAAGACAAAATCACGTGTTACTGAAAATATGGGGGTCACAGGTGGACTGGTAGATGCCCGTGCCAAGCAAGTTTTAAGAGAGGCTGTAGATGCAGTTGTTAATAGCTTTGCAAAACATAGTCAAGGTTATGGCAGAGGTATATTATAAAGAAATCTTTCTTATTATTAGCTTAATTTTATTAATTGTTTGACTACTTATAATTTTGTATACTTTTGTATATATGTATATATATTTACATTTTTTTTCTTATATATATACAGTAAATGTCGTAGAAGCATTGCAAGAATTTTGGCAGATGAAACAAGCTAGAGGAACAGAATTGAGAAATGGTGCATTAGTTATTTATGAATCTGTTCCTGGTGCCAATCCACCTTACGTTTGTTATGTAACACTTCCTGGAGGATCGTGTTTTGGGAGTTTTCAAAATTGTCCCACAAAGGCGGAAGCACGTAGATCGGCTGCAAAAATCGCACTAATGAATTCTGTATTCAATGAACATCCATCGCGAAAGATTACTGATGATTTTATTGAAAAAGCTGTCGCAGAGGCAAGGGCTAGTTTTGCCAAACCTTCAGCAACATCCAACGGAGTTGGTAGCCAAGCACAAGTAAATAAAATAAGAAAAGTTATTTATTACATTAAATTAGGAACGATCTTTAAATGCATATGCTTTCAGGGAAGTGGTGATGAGAAAGAAGATCCAAACACAGGTATAGGTGCGTTTCGTTTTATGTTGGAATGCAATCGTGGAAGAACAATGTTGGAATTTCAAGAGTTAATGACAGTCTTCCAATTGCTTCATTGGAATGGCTCTTTAAAAGCCATGAGAGAGAGGCAGTGCAGCAGGCAGGAAGTAGTCGCGCATTATAGTCATCGGGCATTAGACGACGATATGCGTAGCCAAATGGCATTAGACTGGGTTGCTAGAGAACACGAAAGTGGTGGTGGGATCGTGGCAATGGAATTGGCCTTAGCCGAACGTGAACTTGAAACTGCGCGATTAGCGGGACGAGAACTTAGATTTCCAAAAGAAAAGAAAGATATACTAATGCTCGCACATGCGCAGGTTTGTCCGCAGTGAATTCTAATGTGAACGTCACTAAAATAAATAATGTACAAGACTGGTCTTTTGCAAGGAATAAGTTTGCAAGGAAAAAAAAAATAGTTTTTTTTTTAAGATTTTAAAAGACCGTTTTACTTAATTCTTTCTAGGGCTTAACTTTATGGCAACGAAAACAACTTTCGTCCTTTTTATAGAGCTTTTTTTTTATAAAGCATTTCTGGTGATAATAGATCTTAAATGGGATATTTTGATTATATAGAAATACTAAGTATACATAAATATCATCATTAAGCATTATAAAGATATACTGTGTGCACACAATATAGAACACTCGCATTTTTATATATTACATTTTACTTGTATGTGTATATATTTTGGGACGCAAGGCTTTGTCTTCCATTATCTATATTTCGTAAGATGTCTGCTTAATCATCAGAGTACAATTCAATAAGATCGACAAATATAATTTCGCAATGTATTTGGAATTGAAAAAGGGTATGAAATGTGTGTGTGCGCGCGCGCACGCGTGTGATATTCACAATATAACTATAAATTATAAATTAACAGCATTTTTAAGATAAAATTTTAAGATAACAATCATACAAACGGCAAATATATATATATATATATGTAATTAATTTTTATGATTTATAAGAATTCTGGGAATATAAATTTTATAAATAACTTGCATTATGAGATATAAACAAAAACAAACTATTAGTATACCATGATATCCATTGGGTGAAAAGGTTTTTTACCTAATATTTTGCAAGTTGGACACTTGCTTTTATATCACGCTTGTTTGAAGATATACTCTGAAGAAATACATCATTTTAATATTCATTCATATTGCTGTTATAAATTAGTATGTTTATTATATGCCAATTTGAAAGTGAATATATCATTTTCAGTTGAATAGGATACAATTTATAATTGTTTTATAAATAGTTTATTATTATTAAATAATGATACATCTTTTTAATGAATTTATTACAACATACCAATAAAATGGAACCCATGTATCCTTCCTATTCAGTAGCACTAAGGTTTTTTTGATACATTATCCGTTTTCTCCATTGCTGTCTCTGCAGTTTCTTCTTGCATAGGATGGGCCAATACTTTATCTATAATTCCAAACTCTTTAGCTTGTGTTGGGCTCATAAAATTGTCTCTCTCCATACTCTTTGCTGCAATATGATTTTTATAAAAGAAAATTAATATGGTAAAGCCTAGATATGATATGGCAGGCATACCTATTTCTTCTAAATTCTGTCCAGTATGTTTCACATACAGTTCATTGATCTGTTGTTTCAGTTTAAGGATTTCTGTAGCTTGTATCTGAATATCTGTAGCTTGTCCTTGTACACCTCCTGATGGTTGATGTATCATGATTCTAGCGTTTGGTAAAGAATGACGCATACCTTTGGTTCCAGCTGCTAAAAGTAGACTTGCCATAGAACACGCTTGACCCACACACCATGTAGAAATAGGTGGAAGAACATATTGCATAGTGTCATATATTCCAAGTCCTGCTGTTACACTCCCACCAGGTGAATTAATATATAAGTGAATTGGATTTTTACTGCTTTCCGACTGAAGAAAAAGAAGTTGAGCAATTACTGCAGAAGCTACAACATCTGTGACCTATAAAGATGATTGACTTTATTTCTATAAAATTATAAATTAATGTGTAAATATAATAATAAAAAAATTGTGCATCTTACTGGACCCATAAGACAAATAATCCTTTCTTTCAGGAGACGCGAATAAATGTCATATGCACGTTCACCACGTCCACTTTGTTCCACTACAATTGGAACAAAGTTTAAATATCTACTGCTTACTTTACGTCCATAAGTCTGTTAAAGAAAGAAAAAAGAAAGCTAAATTAATTTGTCAATTTTCACAAAGAGATTATTTCAAAAGAATCAATTTTACGTTGGATATATTTTTATATTTATAAAATACTCACCGTGATCTGTAGTAACCCATGTATTTTTTGCAACATTATGACAGAATATGGTAGCACAATAATTATTTAGAAAGAAATGTTTTCCAATAAGATAATTCACGTAATGAGATATGGGGGCAATTACAATATCTCTGAGTAAAGACAAAAATGACTTATTACGCTATAAAAAATATAAAATCTTCATGTCAAATATAACCTATATTCCAAACATACACCAGTAGAGGTACTAAATAAATTCTAAGAGATTTTCGTTACGAGATCGTTAGGAGAACGTACAAAAGTGTAAGAGAAAAAACTCTTTCATGCCTATTAATTATCTTCTTCTTGTTATCAGATATGAATTACTTTTTGTTTCGTACAGGTTATGTGTTTTACATTTCTCAAAATACGCTCTTCTTCTCTCACTCTCTCTCTCTCTCATTCGCATCAGAAAAAATCTGAGAAGTGAGGAGGATCACTCAAACTAAAGCCGGCGGCACACGATGCTTG
>NW_017296441.1:344724-345592 GCF_001594075.2 Trachymyrmex cornetzi | reverse complement strand
AAAAAAAAGGGGGATAGGAGGGAGAGAGTGGAAGAAAACTCATTACTATAAATTTCTGTATTTCTGATAATGAATCAACGTTAATTTCCAAACGTTAATTTCCAAACGAATTTTACAAACTGACCAATTAAAATACGTTTCAAAGCATTTGTAGCATCGAGTTAACCGTGCCTATATTACCGGCCTATATAAATTTTAAAGGTATGTACATTTATTTCATTTGCGCAAAAACTTTACAAACTTTAACAATATTTGCCAACGCCAATGATTTTTCCAAAAATGTAATATAAGAGCGCAAATAATGCTAAAGTTTGTGCAGTTTTTCAAAAAGGAAATGTATGTACTTACGCCTTTTAAAAAGTTATTTAGGCCCAGTTTCACAACTCACAATTATCTCTTAACCGAGGTTGAACTTGTTTCTCATTTCTTTTCAATTCTATAATTAGAAAGAAATAAGGAATAGGTAAACCTCGGTTAAGAATTAACAGTGAAAAGTGAAAATTTTTATGTATGTATGTCAGATTCACATCCGATCTGCAACCAATCAGAAAATAGGATTTTGCTTTGTATTATCGATACGAGCGCTCGCTGCGGCGCTGCTTGCATTGATGTTTTCTTCTAGATCTTATTGGATGATAAAGGGGATCTCGGCGCTACCGTCATGGCGTCGCCAAAAAGTCGCCGGAGGGAAAGAGAAAATCGCCTAATTTGCGACACATCGCTCTCGGCCATTTTTTGTCGCAAATTCTCATTCCAAGTCGCCTAAAAGGCGACATGTCGCCTAATCTGGCAACCCTGCACTTGGCTAGTGTCACGTGTTCATTTGATCGCGCGACACTTGCGTAGTGCGCACTCAGTGCGCACTAAG
>NW_017296441.1:340116-340319 GCF_001594075.2 Trachymyrmex cornetzi | reverse complement strand
ACACCCACTTCTTCGAAGGCGAACACCTAGACACTCATTTCCTCGACGGCGAACACCTAGACACCAACTGCTTCGATAGCAAATACCTAGACACTTACTTCCTCGACGGCGAACATCTAGACATTCATTTCCTCGATGGCAAACACCTAGACACAAACTTTCTCGACGACGAACACCTAGACACCCATTTCCTCGACGGCGAA
>NW_017296441.1:338075-338366 GCF_001594075.2 Trachymyrmex cornetzi | reverse complement strand
ATGGCAAGAATCTAATCCAGCTAGCAATCCAGTAAGAAAACAAGCATCGTGTGCTGCTGGCTTAAATTGAGAATAATGATTGCGTTCAGCAAACTCAACAGTTGAGAGCGTTCGCTGTTATTGGTGTATTCTTTTAGATCGTCCAACCAGTTTTTAAATCTAGAAGAATACATCAATAGCAGCGAGTGCTCACTCAACTGTTGAGTTTGCTGAACGCAGCCATTGCATCACCAATGCACTCTTCAGGTGCATCGTATCACTGACCTCTGCTACACGGCACGCTTAATCGGG
>NW_017296441.1:335388-337859 GCF_001594075.2 Trachymyrmex cornetzi | reverse complement strand
AATCACAGTAGAATATGAGAAGAATAATCGACTATAATTGGTCAATTTTCTACGACTTAAGACCCTACGACTGCTACGACTTTTAAGGCCCGTCTACAATACACGGAGTAAGAAGTAAGAGTAAAGGTAAATTTTCACGGGCTGCTCAAACCAGCTGTTTCAGCGACAAAAAGAATCAGGTGGTCAAAATTGACGAATATCAAATGTCCATTTTGATCACGTGATCCTTTTTGTCACTAAAATAGCCGGTTAGAGCAGCAGTCGTAGCAGTCGTAGAGTCTTAAGTCGTAGAAAATTAACCAATCACAGTAGAATATGAGAAGAATAATCGACTATGATTGGTCAATTTTCTACGACTTAAGACCCTACGACTGCTACGACTTCTATTGTAGACCCCGCATTACTCCGTGTATTGTAGACGACGCCTTATTGTAGACCCCGCATAAGCCGCAAGTCAGAACGTCAGAAGTCTAATGTAGGATTCACACTGCATCCGATTTGCTTCGTACAACGCTCTGCAACCAATCAGAAAACAGAATTCCGATGATACGAAGCAAAATCCATCGGAATCCTGTTTTCTGATTAGTTGCAGGGCGTCGTACGACGCAAATCGGATCCAGTGTGAATCCAGCATTAGGGTGCCGTCACATGCGGCGTAACTTACGTAAGCGTAACTTGCGCCGACCAATCATATCATTTCACTTGAACATCGGTTTCTGTCTAGTCACTTTATGCTTTTTACACTATTTTGTTGTTACGTCGAAACATGATAGAACCACCATGCGTCGTATCTAATTTCTGGCTCATTTTAGCTTATTCTGTCTGAAAAAATGCACAAGGGTTTCAATTTTGCAATAGTACAATTATAAAAGTCGTGCGTCCCTTTGCATCGCGTGAAAAGTCGAAACCCATGTGGAACAGTACAATTATAGACCTCATTTTGCCTCTGTGACAGATTTCCTAACCTCAATAGTCATCAACTTTAACGCTTAATATCTCAGATCACAAGGCAGAACGACGTTTTTTTTGTCAGATTCTTTCATTTCATGCAAAAACGCGTCGAATAAGCCTAAGAACGGTCTGATAAAATTTTCCGATTTTAATAATTTATTCGATCATCCGCTCATATATACGCGATGGAAAGGTACCGGTTTCCCATGAGGCGTACTTTTCGAGATGCTTAGGTTACGAAACCAATCGTAAATTCATTTAGCATTTCTGTTAGAGTGTACAACAGAAATTCTAATCAGCAATTGGTTGCATTAGCCCGGATCCTCATACGGGCAACAGCGCTCTGACACCGAACGCTGATTGGTGAAAAACGGGTGATGGGGGTAAATTTTACTCCCACAACCGGCTTTTCACCAATTAGCGCTCGGTGTCAAAGCGCTGTTGCCCGTATGAGGATCCGGGCTTAGTTCTGCATTTCTCTAATCTTCCGCAAAATACGCTCAATGTGAATGTGGGCTTTCAGAATGGCGTATTCTAGTAAATAAAAATAACGTATTCTAGTAAATAACGTATTCTAGTAAATTACTAGAATACGCAAGTTATGCTTACGCAGGTTACGCCGCATGTGATGGCACCCTTAGGACTCTAATTAAGCCCGTATCAGACTACCGACTCTGCAAGCCGACCCGACTACCAATTCTGACTACATTTACACGGCACCCTTAATCGAGTTTAATAACATTCGTATTTATGAAACTGGCCAATCACAATCATTCCATTCTCCCGAGGAAAAGCTGTGATTGGCCAATTTCATAACTACGAATGTTATTAAACCCGATTAAGCGTGCCGTGTAGCAGAGCTCTCTGACTGCCGACCAATAATGAACCAATCACAATGAGACTGATTCAACGTGATTGGTCCATTATTAGTCGGTAGTCAGAGTTGGCAGTCGAGTCGGCTCGCAGAGCCGGTAGTCTGATACAGGCTTTAGGGCCATTCCACACAACTTGCATAGCCGCATAAACATATGCATAAAGAAAATCATCCAATCGTAGTTTACGCTTGGCTTTATGACAGAAATGTGATTAGATAATTTTCTTTATGCATATGGTTATGTGGCTCTGCAAGTTTGTGTGGAATGGCCCTTAGGGCTGCCGCATACACCTTCCGTAACAGTAACCATAAGACGTACCATAAGAATTAGCCAATCACAGAAAGGTGTGTGCGGCAGCCCCAGGCGTCGTCTACAATACACGGAGTAATAGCGTTTTCCACTGGGAAAACTGGTGCAGCACTAGCGCCGTGCTAGGTTTATAGCGTATTTCACTGATTGCACTGGTGCGCACTCAGTGCACATTGAGGCTGTTGTACACTATTCTAATCTAAATATAAAAGTGAGATATTTCAATTGATAAAATGCCCAAAATTTATTTTATCAATAGCACAATAAAATGTATCGAATATTTCACGGTTTAATTCGTTTGTATATTTTTATTAAACGTATATCTTTACGTCGATT
>NW_017296441.1:334950-335212 GCF_001594075.2 Trachymyrmex cornetzi | reverse complement strand
AGGGAGGATCCCGTTTGCCTACAGTTCTGATTGTACACACCACTCATATCAACTGGTGCCTAGTAATTTTTTACTGTTTTGCCAATGAGATTATTTTATTTTTAAATTGGCCAATCAGCAATACATGTGTGCAATATGCGATGTGTGCAATCGGAGCCCTCCCGTTTCGAAACTCGATTAACACTTCAGCTGCTAGATGTGCTGTCCTCATCATCATCCAGTAGTGACGAAGATGAATTGTGGAATGAAAATAAACGAAAAA
>NW_017296441.1:333887-334827 GCF_001594075.2 Trachymyrmex cornetzi | reverse complement strand
AAGATATACGTTTAATAAAAATATATAAACGAATTAAACCGTGAAATATTCGATACATTTTATTGTGCTATTGATAAAATAAATTTTGGGCATTTTATCAATTGAGATATCTCACTTTTATATTTTTAAGATTAGAATAGTGTACAACATCCTTAATGTGCACTGAGTGCGCACCAGTGCAACCAGTGAAATACGCTATTAGATGAAAATTGCACTAGTGCAGTTATAATGCAGGTTTAGTGCGGTTCAATGAAACATATCATTAGATATCCATTTTATTCACTCCTAAAAATATATAATATATAACTATGTTCAAACTTAAATTATTTATTTTACAATATTCTGATTCATTTATTTATTTAAAACATTTTAAAAAATTAAATTTTTACATTTAAAGAATTTTAAACGTCAAAATGTCATTGCATAGCTGTTATTAGAAACATTGAAACTAAACAATGTCATTGTTATGACATTAATTACAATAATGTAATATCATATCATAACATAATATCATACCTTAGCACGAACACAACCTCAATTTCAACTTGCACTGCTCCACTGACTTCAAAGACAGTGGAGCAAAAGTTGAACTCAGTGCAAGTTTTTTGCACCAGTTTTATCAATGGAACATTAAACACTGAACTAGTTTTCACAGTGGAACAACACAATTGCACTCAGTGCGCACCAGTGTTGCACTAGTTTTCCCAGTGGAAAACGCTTTAAGAAGTAAGACGAATTAACATTGGATTCGCTACTGGCCTTACGGTCTCTACTGTGATTGGTCAATTTACTTACTGCTTGTGTGTTACGGCCTTACGTTCTTGTATGTGTCATGGGCTTTAAGGCCCGTCCACAATACACGGAGTAAAAAGTAAGAGTAAGAAATTGACCAATCACAGTCGACTATTCTTCTCACATTCGACTGTGATTGGTCAATTTC
>NW_017296441.1:333257-333846 GCF_001594075.2 Trachymyrmex cornetzi | reverse complement strand
ATGGCAGTAGCAGTAGTGGATTAGGTTGTAAGAGTAACCAATTGCAGTCGATTATTCTTCTCACATTCGACTGTGATTGGTCAATTTCTTACTCTTACAACCTAATCCACTACTGCTACTGTCATTGTAGACCACACATTAGTGTTTTTACACATTCGTACATTACACATTGCACAGTGTGTAAAGGGCTTCACACATGAAACGCATAACAGAGCATAAACATAACATAAGGCCGCTAAACCAATGATGATAAACGTGATGCTGCGCATGCGCATTGGGAACATTTATCCATTACTACCTTTCTCTCTCGCACAGACGTTTGCATCAGCCCGAGTCATGGGAAGTATAGGCAATGCCTGTTCCATTTATATATGTTCTAAGGACCATTCCCTTCAATGTCGCATCTCTGTTATCTAGGTCTTTAAACGGAACCGATGGCTTCGTTCAGCAAATTTAACAGTTTTGCAAACGTTTTGTGATTCTTCGCTGAGGTAGGACTATTCCTTTAAATCTAAAAGTATGATCCAATCAGCGCGACGAATCATAAAACGGTTGCAAAACTGCTGAGTCTGCTGAACGCAGCCTATAG
>NW_017296441.1:328530-333164 GCF_001594075.2 Trachymyrmex cornetzi | reverse complement strand
TATGCTTTGGTTACAGTACATCTACATGCATACATATGGCATCGTTCCTTATCATTCTGAGAATATTTGGCCACGTTTATCCGGTCTTCACTATCGCCGGAACCTGGGCCACTTAAATATTAGAAGAAGAAGAAGAACATTCTGAGAATATAATTCTTACGTTGGAACGCTTAAAAGTTTCTAATAAAAATGATTCGCAATTGTGATACACTATCTTTTACAAATAACTACAGGTTTTTGTTATAATAATTTTAATATATTAATTTTCTTTTTAGAAAATAGCGTAATAATTGCACTATATAGAACGGTATTTAAAAAATTTCATAAAAAGAAACCAAGGGCTAATGAGAGTACAATCGCGGTAATTATTGCGATGATGGAATTTATTACATATTACTATAATTCAGACGTTTCGGCCTTCATTCGAGCCATCCTCAGTGTATCTGACCAAACAATAAATGTTGACATCTACGGCTAAACGAGAGTGACCGCTCATTCCATACACACCAATTCGTGATACAAGATTGGCTAAACTAGTGGCAACGATCGAAGATGTATTCCGTACAGCCATGAACAATTACTTAAAATTAAGAAAAATCCGCAGCTTGTCCATATTAAAAATTGAGAACGTGGTATATCATGCAAACATTAAAACGATTAACAATCGAATGAGTCAAATCGAAATATTTATGTATAGTAATATATAATAAATTCAATCATCGCAATAATTACCGCGATTGTACTCTCATTAGCCCTTGGTTTCTTTTTATGACATTTTCGAGAGTTATTGTTGTTCAATTTATATTTAAAAAATTTGTATGTATCATTTTTTATTATTTTCCTTTTCTTCAAGTATCAATTTTTTTTCTTTTTCAGAAATAGATATAATTCATATAGAGGGAGGTGGAATAAGAAACGTAGAAACATATCTCCAAAGTCAAAAGCAGTGACAAAAGTTACATGTTCTATTCCACTTCAAGCATATAATTCTAGAGTGAAATTGTTTCAGTCTAGATGTAAAATATGGAAGGGAAATCGTACTACGGCAAAAATTTCAAAATATTCTATTTTAGAAAGCAAGAGTACAGGGCAGGATATGTGTCATAAAATTCTAAGTACAGATATTGGGCTTACAGGATGTTATAGAAACGTTAATTTAGACAGTGTTATTCCTGCTTTATCACCAATAACGATATTGTTCAAGAACCGGCATAATAAATATAATTATTTTGATAAGTTGAAATGTATAATAGAAAAAGATAGCAAACAGTATCCACCCTTAAAATTCAAACATCAAATTCATGTCCATTCACTACAATCTTTCTTTGGTTTGCTGGTATATGAAAATGTTCCTCTTGAATTATTTGGCACATTAAAAAATCAAAAAGTTGTAAAGAAGACAATATCTCTTCTCTTAAAGACAGTTCCAAATAAAATATTAATAAAGAGTGCTTTCAAAAGAACTGTACGAAAAACAGTTGCCACTGGGGCATCGCTAGTTATGGAATTATTATTCAGGAAGTTGGATGTATGTTTGAAAGTTTAAAGAAATTATAAAAAATTTTGATCTTGTTAAGACCATTGTCATTTTTTTTATCAATTTCATAAAATTTTCCAATATTTTCTGCATTATTTTTTTTCCTAGATTTCCAAAATTAATTGGTTACATTCAGTTGATGATGCAACAATACAATGGATAATTATACTAAAGTTATTACATTGGTTTTTTGCACAATATATCATAAAGATTTTACATAAATATGTGGTCTTGATAGCAATTAGAAAGCAATGGATTTACATCACAAAAGATGATTGGTGCAATATGCAAAATGAATATATAAAGGAAAAAGAGAAATCTGGTAGTCTTGTGCCATATATGACGTCAAATAAGAAACGAATTACTGGGACATATAAATTTATTCCAGGTTCTTCTGGTTTGAGACCATTATATTTGACAAAGTACATAAAAATCTGTTTAACATTCCTTCAATGTTATTTTTACAAATAAATATGAATATTAATAAAGTGTTTTGTGTGTGTGTGTGTGTGTGTGTGTGTGTGTGTGTGTGTGTGTGTGTGTGTGTGTGTGTGTGTGTGTGTGTGTATGTGTGTATATATATATATTTACAATTTTAGGCATGATACTAAAGCAAAGTATGATGAAATTGACGTTGTTTTAAGATTTCTTCAACAATTATATATTACATACTTTAATGAAAATGGGATCCCAACTGTAGCAGGCTGCAAACATGCCATTCGTAGTTTTTTAACACCAAGATCTGAGAATCATTTGTATTTTGTTCAATGTGACATTAGAGATGCATTTGGTTCAATATTACAAGGTATAATTTATTGTTTACCACATTTAATATATTGGTTATCAAGTATTTTATTAATCTGTTTTAGAAAAATTATATGATATTATTCATATGTATTGTCGAGAATTAGAGGGGTATATTGCTGTACAACTTTGTACCCTAAACAAACCTAAGAAAAAACAAAATAAGATATACAAATATACAGTGCAGATTATATCTAATCACCTGAAAAAATTAATATCCAAACATATAGATCCAAGCATAGAAAAACCCAAATTACTTAAAAAAATATGGGTCACTTCTAAGCTGTATGAATTAATATTTCAACAAAAGGTAAAACAAATATACATGAAAGTTGCAATTAATATTAAATAATATTTTTATTGTAGATTAAATTAAATGGTCAAATACGTTCAATAAAAAGTGGTGTACCACAAGGTTTATCAGTATCTTCGATTTTATCTGATATATATTATCAACACATGATTAAAGAAATATTCTCTGAATATACGAACAATGGTTTTTTAGTTAAATATGTTGATGATATGTTATATTTTACTGAAAATGAACATCATGCAGTAAAGTAATTTCAGTAATCTTGCTTATATTATTAGACATGTATGCGCGCGTGCATATACGCATGCACAAAATAAATCGTAAAATCTTATGTATCAATTTTTACAGGTTTCTGGAAATAATTAGGAATGGCATATCTGAATATGGTGTAAAATTCAATCCAGATAAAACACGAACAAACATAGGAATGCCTTATGCACCCGTAGAAATAAAATTTTTAGGGTGGAAAGTACCAATGTTTAATGTCGAATCCCATAAAATGTTATAACTGTGTTGTCAGTATTTATTCTAAACTTTCCTTAGTTAAAACATATTGCAATCAATCGTTTATATTTTACATGTTATTATATTTTAAGTTTAAGTACGCAGTATCAGCTTACGCGCGAACAGTTAATTTTTCATTAATTTTTCACCGATCGCAACATTGTAAAATATGACACTGACGTACGTACGATCTTGAAAGAGAATAAATAAATGATATTAAAAATAAAAATTGCGTTGCTCAATTACTCACTTATAAATTATCAATATAATCATTCTCTCTCTTCTCTGATTTGGTTTTTTTTTTGTATGAATCAACTGTACGCCTCGTATATTAAATGTATAATTAATTGGAAATTTTGCGTAAAATTATTTTAAAATCGCCTAAAAGACCGTTTTAAATTCAGTTATATACATATGTATGTGTATACAGGGTGTTCCGACTTTTTTTGCCAATCACTTTTGTGTAGATAGAGCGGACTAAACTGAGACGAAAAGTCCTCTATCATTTTGCAATTTTCGCAATAGTTAACAACATATTAATTACTAAAAATTGCAAAATATTGGTCTTTAATAATTTTTTACTCAAATACTATCAAAACTTTACAGAAAAGCTGCAAGAGACAAAAATTATTTATTTTTTTCTCATAAAGTTCTGAAAATTTTTTCTGAAAATTTGTTCAGAATTTTTTAATACCGTATTTTTTCATGTTGGTAAAAATGAGAAAATGCAGTACTAAAAAATTAATAAAAAATTCTCAGAACTTTATGAGAAGAAAATAAATAATTTTTGTCTCTTGCAGTTTTTCTGTAAAGTTGATAGTATTTGAGTAAAAAATTATTCAAGACCAATATTTTGCAATTTTTAGTAATTAATATCTTGTTAACTATTACGAAAATTGCAAAATGGTAGAGGACTTTCCGACTCAGTTTAGTCCGCTCTATCCACACAAAAGTGATTGGCAAAAAAGGTCGGGACACCCTGTATATATGTAACCGAAGGTTCAAAACAGTTTTTTAGATTTTAAGATAATATTCTTGTATATACATGTATATGTATGTATCAAGATTTTATATACATATATTATATGTATATATGTAATTAGAATATGTCTTACCGTAGAGAAAGTATCCATTGATATGACAAACATTTTTCCTGCTGTTAATACACAAGGTTCTCGTGTCTTCATTAGCATAAAAATTAAAATTTTCCTTGTTCGAGACGAAGTTTGATACCATGCTATGTTCATTCTGCAAACAAAAAATACAATATTTTGTATTATTTTTAGAGCATATATATTGAAAGTTAATTTTTACTTAGTAGAATATTTTTGTTTTTTTTTTATTTAATTTGAAAATACGTACGAATGGATTGATCGTTTTATGAAGGCCCGTCTACAATACACGAAGTAAGAAGTAAGAGTAAGAAATTGACCAATCACAGTCGAATGTGAGAAGAATAATCGACTGTGATTGGTC
>NW_017296441.1:315022-328215 GCF_001594075.2 Trachymyrmex cornetzi | reverse complement strand
TATATATATATATATATATAATTAATATGTTAGATGTGTTCTATAAAAGTACATTTAAGATTTTCTAAAATACAAAACTGAATTTAATACATACAAACTAGTATGAATATATGTGCTATGGTCGATTAGACGTTGCGCTTGAAAACTCTCGAAAAATAGATGCACTAACAATGCACATGAAAATGTTATTTGCCTTAAAAACTCTTCTGGTTTGTCCATATTTGAAACTGCCTGAGAAGATTTAATATTATAATTAAAAAAGAACAAGTAATATTTTGATTTTAAATCTTTTTATAATTAACATTATTAAATTAGTTATTAAAGTACTTTCATTTTTTAATAACATTAAGATAGATCTTGAAGCAATGATCAAGTAGTTAATTTTACATATTAATAATTCATTAATATGTAAATTGTAATTCATTAATATTAATTCATTAATATTCATTCATGAAATAACATTATTATAAGACGAATGATTAAGTTGACGTACCGTAACACCTGTCATACTTATAATAAGCATATTGAAACCTGCTACTACAAGGAACATTTGGCTAAATACTGCTTCAGTGAGACTGGCAAATCTTCATGCAAATTAAAACATAATATTTTAATTAAACTGTATTTGTATACGTGTATTTATCTAAGAATATATGTCATATAATTATATGAGTACAATGAATATACAATATTGCTTGAGTACCTATATATAATATATACATTATTGTATAGATGATAATTGTATATAAATTCAATATAAATAATAATTTATTATAAAAAAATAAATAACTGTATGTACAGATAGATATATATGTGATAGTAAAATAAATTACATAATATCTATTGTAATAACAATATATCATAGCGCACCTTAAAGCTCTTTTGTGTGCATGAATGCTGCTTACAATATTTTTATACGGCTTATCCTCTCTTATAGATGGATTAAAATTTATTTCTAGATTATCCTCTTTTACTATATTTTCCAGTTGTTGCCTGATGCAATTGATATACAAGTTTTAAAACTACTTTTCAGATAGCAAAGCGTGTCTCAGCAAAATCGCACAAATCTGTGATTGCTTATGATGTTGACAACATGCCGTAGATTTGTCTTCAACAATTTCGAATATATCGACATTGTAGCAGCATGCAGACAACAATGTGTATAAGTATTGCTAACAGCAAGATAGCTGCGTCAATGTTATCTTGCGTTGTCGGCAATTTGACAGCATTGTATGCTGCATATTGTTATGGCAACATGATGGTAATAGTACGAATTTTGATGATGACTTTTGATTTAAAACTTGTAAGCAAATTGCTACTCAATTTGTTATCATATCGTGAAGGCATCAAGTTGCCAACAAATAAGGATCCTCATTTGTTGGCAACTGAGTCGCTTCAATTGCTGCAATTCTGGTAGCAACACATACTTAGCAAGCAACATGCCAGCAACAAGACAGACACGTTGCTATCTGGGTTATTAATATAAACTCTCAACTAATTAAATATGTTTTAAAAATTATGAGAATAAAATGAGTATTTTATAAGATTATCTTACCCAATAATCATAAATAGTCCGCAAACATGCTGTACTACTATTACATACATTGTATCTGCTGCGATGGCTATGCTTACACAAATGACAGCGGTAACGTATCCGTGAATTAAGATTGGCAAGTAGTATTTTTCCATATCGATATAATACTCAACTTGATGTAATAATAATCGAGTTGTATCATTTGAAGAAGAACCCAGTAACAATGATTGCAATGGTACTAACATAAATAACACCAATGCAGAATAAAAAGCACCTAAAGATTCAAGTATTCTTAATCATTTTTATCAGTCTTTATTCTTAATTTCTGTTACACAAAATAAAAGTCATTGATTTAAATTCTTACTATAGAACTTAAAATATATTTTACTGTAATAAAGAAACATATGATGTGTATATTACTGTTACTATATAATATCAAAAAATAATTTTTTAGAAGGAATTTAAAAAAATCTCATAGGATTTTTTTCTTTATAGCACGCATCATATTATGCTTACTCGCGTATATAATCGTAAATGTTCGTCCATTTTGTGCGTAATTATTAAGTATCTTGATTTGAGAAGATGTTATTAATAGTTGCCAATCGTATTGTATTTGGTCAAAAAGTGCCCTTATCTGTAATTAAATTTTATTTTAAAAAAGATTTAAATTAAAAATTTTTATTATAGCTAAAAATTGTAATTTCTAATTGCTAAATTATTGTATAATAATTATCTAATTGTATAAGTAAATTAGCTCTTTCTCGTATATTTCATAAATTTTAAAAAGAGTCATATGCCTGCAAGCGGATGTATATGTCGAAAATATTTTAGAATTTAAATATATATTGCAACGTGTTTACATACCTCTGTTGCTTTTAATATGCAAGTGATTAATTTTACTCCACATCCTATATCGACTACCAATGGTGAAAGAGAATCGATGAACAAATCAATGTTATCAATGGAGAATAAACCACATATCTGTGCTTGAACAATGAAATTATAAATATGAAGCATACATATAGCATTTAAATATTGTATTGAATTATACAATATATAATTGTAAATTATACAATATAAAATATAATGGAATACAGAACAAATATAGTTATTTAATAAATAATTTTTCCCAGACAATGTTACAAAATGTGGACATAAGATGTCTTGAAGATGTTGAGCATCATATTACAAGACGTCTTTCGAGACGTTTTATGTCCGCATTTTGGACATAATGTTGGCTGGGTTTGTTTCTATAAAAAAAGGATTGATAAAATTCTCTTTATCAACAAACAGTCGTTAAGTTTACGATATACAATCATATGATTGTATATTGTAAACAACCGCGTTGCATTGTCATACCTTGGCGATAAATTGCGTGCCAGCTAAAGACACTATAATGATAATAATAGCATTACTACTTCTGTTCGTTTGATATGGCCATTGTCCAACACACGACAGGAGGATTTTATTGATCCTATAATTCCGTCCTTCGAAGAACTGCATTTCACGTTTATCAATAAAATTGTAGAAGAAGAATATGTTCAGAGAGAACTGCAGGAAGCTTTCATCATTTCATCTTTTCGCATGCACCAATTGCCTTTAATAATTCTCTCTGTGAGCGTTCGTCCAGCATCATCGTAAAATTATTTTAATTGCTCGCTTATAGTCACCGTTTAATCGTCAGACTGTCGACAACTACACAAGCTTCATGTCTCTTCAGTCTAAGCTTTTACTTTGAAATACTTCCCATTGTTCCACGTGACCTCAACATTTCTACTGGTATAACAGATCAAATATCATATCTTTTAATTACAAGATATAGTGTTCGATCTTATTATCCTTAAATAAATTTTCGTCTGTAACAATTTTTTTCTTTCACTTAATATAAGTAATGAAAATTCCATATTTCTTTATATTCTCGAAATTGCTTCTTTAAACTTTTTGAAATGCTTTAATTTATTCTAACAGTAAAGAATTGAAAAATTTAAGATGATTTGTAACATGCTCTCTGTGTGTGTGTGTGTGTGTGTGTGTGTGTGTGTGTGTGTGTGTGTGTGTGTGTGTGTGTGTGTGTGTGTGTGTGTGTGTAGGGGTGTTTATATTAAATATATTAGAAATCAAGAAAGAAAATATATCTTTATAAAAAAGATAGTAAATTATATATAATGTTCTTATAATATAAAAATATTATTAAAAAATGTTATTATATATATTCTTAGTCTGCTTACAATTGAATTATAATTTTTTGTACTTAAAATGAGATAAACACATGTTTGATATTTAGCGAAAGTAAGATGAAGGAAAGTTTCAGTGTAATAATAAAAAACAAACTTAATTATTATACTCCAACTGTATAAACAAGATTAAAACGTCATCACATGAATAATTGTATTAAACTTGCACTATACTCACGTTATATAACGCGCGAAACCTGTCACGGTTAAGGTATAGTCCATTCGAATCAGATGGAAGAATCGTGGTGGAAAAAACTACCATAATTCTTCCACCACCATGATTCAAATTAAGCAGTTTAAAAATTTTGGAAACGAAATGGGATATTCTCTTGTTCATCTCATTCATCTGTTAGCTGTTATGTATCTAAGGCCTTTCTAGACACGCGCACTTTTGCAAATGTCCCGTACATTTTAAATGTCACAGCATTAATTTATATAATATTTATATTTTTATTATTTTTTACTTCACGTGACAGGGACGAAAAAGAAGCGTTTCGTCGTTATTATGCGAATTCCGCGACTTATACCTTGAACGTGACACGTATCATGCGAAGAAGCTTTGCGCGTTATGATGTGAGTATAGCGCAAATTTAATACAATTAACCATGATGATGTTTTAATATCGTTTATACAGAAATATTATATATTATATATTTATACGTATATAATATATTGAATTGAATATGCAGAAGCAGTTTGATACTTCTACTGAAGACGATTTTTCATCGGATCTTGATCTACCAAATCCAAAGAAATATTTGCTTTAATCATAATCCACACACACACACACACACACACACACACACACACACACACATTTATAAAAACTATATAATTACTGATTTTGTATCTTTCAAGAGTAACACAATTTTATCAAAAATTGAGACTTGCTTGTCAACTATCAAAAAACGAAAAAAACGATCAATCAAATCTCAAATTATCATCAACATCATTACATCAAGATCCAGTTATTAATAGTCGATTCACCGAAACAAAATTATGTAAGTGATGTAAGTGTTAATAAAATCTAAATATACAAATTTTAAATAATTAATAAAAGGGAACCAAAAAAAAGATAAAATAATATTTAATAAAAATATTTTGTATGAAACAATTTTATTCAAACAAAATTATTTAAACTTATTATTATACATTTTTTACATTCATATTATTTGTGGAGATAAATTTTAGTTACTGAAGAAGTCGACCACGTTGCTACACCACAACGTATCTCAAATATTGAATCTTCTGCATCATATGTCTGTCTGAAAAGATATGAGGTAAAAATATGAGGTATAATACGAAGTAATTATAAATTATAGAATACTTTGGATTAATCTTTTTTGTATCAAAAGTATGTTGATATTAGGGACATTGTCAGTTAAAATCTAATTTTAATCATCTAGGATGTAATATATTTTTAATGCATTTAAATTTATAAAAATCTAACTTTTAGCGTCTTCTAAAGAAATTCTGGATTAGTATAAATTTATTCTCTGATATTAAGGTGTGAATTTAAAGATACATTATTATTTTTGGTGGACGAATGTTTTGCGTAGCCACAAGGGATAACTGTCAAAGAAAAGCAGTCGAGTGATGGTGAAAAATTTGAACAGAAAAATAAATTTAACGAAAAAATTTGGTAATTTGAAAAGTTAAACTAATTATATATTTTTATTCATAGTTGCTTAATGTTTTGAGGCACAAGTTTTAATACTGTATTTATCGCTTATCTTGTTGATAACAGGCAGCAAAGTACTACACCACGGATTGTAAGGGCTATTCGACAGAACAGCAAGAAATGTGAGTTAATTGTTGAAGCTTTAGAGATCAATTTAGAGAAGGAGAAGGGAAGGGAGGGAGGGGGAGAGAGAGAGAGAGAGAGATTATAGAATTTTTTAATCAATCCAGAAGTAAATTGATTGGTAATGGTAATATTCTACACATAGGCAACAGTAAAAGCAGCGTTATTGTGCTTTATCATGGTAGATTTAATATTCCTCCATCATCTTCTTCAAACGCTCTAGTGCAACTTCCAAAATCCAATCAAATAGTAAAAACTTCGCACGTATCGCGATCGGAAGTTATAAATTCTGTGTCACCTGATAAGTAAGTAAATGAATGATATCAATACAGTAGAAAAGATTTTTTTTTAATTTTGACCAAAAAAATAGACGGAAATATTTAACTATAATATAAGTTAATTTTACTTGAAAAATATGTTGAAAAAGGGCAAAAATCATAGAGACTCCGGAAACTCTGTCTCCGAGATATTCACTACGTCGACGAAAAAATACTTCCAAAAGATATCATATATCAAGACAACAGCCTTTTTTAAATGTAAACATTTATCACGCAAATCGAGTAGAGAGATTTGTATCTCCGCTACAAAATAAGTGGACATCATTTAAAAGGCAGATAAAAATAAATTCCAAGTATAAGGATTTGGAGTGCACAGCCAAGCTTTTCCAAGATCCTGTCAGGCCGCAATCGAGAACATTTACTTGTCATATCAACAAACACGCAACAAATCAAAGATCACGTAAACGTATTACACAAGAAAGAACTCGGAAAAAGGAATGCTCGCTCGTTGAAGTCGTCACTTCGAAACCTATGGACTGTCATTTAGAGTAAATAATTTGGAGAGTAGATAAATAATAGAATCAGATAGTGTGGAAATATAATATATAATACGACTTTGTAGGAAAGCAGAGATAAAAGGTAGAAAGCAATTAGCTTCTTGTTCAAATCTAGGTTTGCCGATGAAGCAGATAGAAATTTATCCCCAAAAAACGAGCATTAAATCAACGTTCATCGTGAATGAGGGGAACGAAACGGATAGTCGTAGTCGTGTGTTTCCCTTCCAAGCTACATCCAGTGGTAACCTCAAAATCATTCCGAATCAGGTAAGAAAGATTTCGTTTTAACAAATGTTATAATGAAACCGCTTCAGAAATATCGGTCTCGAAGCAGACATAGCATAGTCGTTCTAGGTTGTATTCGAGTCAAAGAAGTTCAGCGTTTTAGCTGCTGATCCGCGACACACGAAAGTAAACATCAAGGCTGAGCTTAATCGATCGGGTAACAACATTGGCACATCCATTTTCGACTCTCCGAATCGAACAAGATACATTGATCTCTCGCCTGGCATCACGCCGTCGACAATTGATCAGTTACAGGTAAAACTGAAACTCTTTGTTGTTTACTAGTTATTGTTTTGACATCGTCTAAAACAGAGCTGGGATTTAGTTGCACATTTTGATCGATTTTCAGCTTGGTTCCTGTCTCTCACTTCACCAACCCGTGCACACCCTAAATGCCAATCCCTAAAATACCCGATCAGCATTTAGGCTACGCGCGCGTGGAAGTGAGGGGCAGGCAACAAGCTGAAAATCGGCCGAAATGTGCAACTAAATTCTAGCTCTGATTTAAAATATTACTTGGTCGACAACAGGCACAGAAAAAATTACCGCATATCGAAGGAGGTTATAGATCACGAACGCAATCAAGCACAAAGTTTTATTCAGAAATGGAACAAAATCATTCGGTACAATCAACATCTCATCAACTTCCTCCAATGAACGAAATACCACTCGCCTCGTTAGTTTTCTTAAATTTGACAATTGCAAAAATTATTAAATTGAGAACACATTTATACCCACACAGCACAGATCAATTTAGCAATATTACAGTAACATAATGTTGCAGTAAACGGGTATGCTGTGTGGGTATCACAATTTTGAAAATTAAAGTCTTTTTATTCTAACACTTTACTATTTTCCTCTTTTTGGAAAACAGATTGGGATTTACGAATGAACAACTAATTGATTGGAATAATATAATTCTTCCAGAAAAGAGTGATTTGTATCAAGAATTAGCTATACGCATCACGAACTATAAGTAAGAAAAAAAAAGAGAGAGAATTTTAAGTAAATTTCTTAAATAAAGCTCTTTCTATCACATTGCAAATGTTGAATGTTTTAAATAAATAACTTTAATTTGATTTAATAGAGATCAATTTAAATTGTATCTATATGTTTTATTAGCAACAGTTTAAAAACTAAATTGTATTAAAACAAATATTTCTTTATTTGTTGCGCCAAGGAATGCTGACTGTATTATCCGAATTGATCACGACGAATTTCATTGCCATCTCCTTGTTCTGCAAAGTTACAGCACATTTTTCGATGAGAAAAATTGCAAGAATATTGATTTATCTTGCGTAAGATCTAAATTGTATTCAATTAGATATTACATAAAAAACATTTTTAAAAAATTTTTTTTAATTTTAGAAAATTTTTATATCAAAGCATTTTTATATAAATGTCTTCATATTAAAATAAGAAGTAATAAAATTAGCTTAAAATTCTAAAAATATAATTTGTTATATGCACACAATGTAGAGTAGTGTGACTTCCAAGGCCTTTTCTATTATTTATGACTGGATGATAAGTCCAATCAACGAAAGTTATCAGCTTTTACGAAGAGATAATATATTAGAAATTTTCATGGCTGCACAGTATCTGGGTATCAAAGGTGCGAATTTATCTCGTATTTAAAATTTTTAATATAAAATAAAATGTATTTTTGTTCTTTAAATTTAAAAAGAAATTTAACTAAACATTCATGCGTAATGTAAAGAATATAATAAAACGGATTTCTTATTAAAAACATATACATTGTATTTTATAAAGAATTAGAAGAGCAATGTTGGGCATTCATTGACAATGACGAACTTTTCTCCGAGGATACTGCTTTCTTACTATATTTGGATGCAAAGAAAATCGGGAATACTGCAGTAATGGAACTGATGGTGCCGAGAATTATGAAATTTTTCTTGATGCTTGTTAGCACAAAAGATTTTTTGGAATTATCAGTGGACGAATTATGCTTACTACTAAAATCTAATTATATTTGCGTTAATAGGTATAATCGATGTCTATAGTATAATCGTCATCAAATATATTTTATATATAAGAAAATTTTATAAGAGACTTATACAATTTAATTATTTTTAAAATGTTGAACTTTTAAATTTTATTGCTTAATAAGAAATGGTTTATTAAAAAAAGTTACATAACAGATAATATAAATTTTATAATAATAAATAATATATCAAACATTTTTTTTTCTTGTAGCGAAATGGAAGTTTTAATGTCTGCCGTAAGATGGTTAATGCATGATTGGAATGAAAGAAAACGGTATATGCTAGAAGTACTTAAATGTGTTAGATTTGGTCTTATAGCTCCGTGGCAATTAGTAGACGTCAAAAGAAATCCTGAAAATCCTGAATTTATGGAATTGATGTCTTATCCTGAAGTACAAAAAATGGTGGATGATGGCCTCGCGTATGAATTATATTTTTAATTTAAAAAGTTTTAATTGTCAATTTATATGTATAAAATGTGAAATTAATATACGAGTAAACTATATATAATTAATATGAAAATTTACAGATTTGTTATTATAAAATATTGGTATGGTAATCAAACTGAAGATTACTATCACTGGATTGATTTACTTGGACTTAGCGAACCAACTAATCGTAACTGGGCAGGAGAAGACAAAGTAATTTAAGTTTTATTAGACAAGTATCATATTTCGTTTAATACGTATATCACATTATTTTTCGACAGTTGTTTTTTTACAAATTATATTTAAAATAGCTAACAATATAAAACAATTTATTATCTGTGTTAATGTACTTCTTGCTTTAGAATTATGTTACGTATCGCGAATTTCTGTTATATCTTGAAGAGTATCAAAAAACAAACATCTCAGAACTAAAAACAAGAAAGATTCAAACAAAACCTATTCCTCCTAATTCTCCTCCTAAAGATAGCTCACTATTATCTTTAGAGAGAATACGTGCAGATTGCAATAAAAATCGTTGTTGCATAGATTCACATCTTTTAGGTATAAATTATTAATATTATAATAACAATAATGTTATATATAAAGTAAGTGACTGATAATATTACTATAAAGTTTGTAACTGATAATAGCAAATATATTTTGCAATTGTAGATAATTTTTTATATTTTTATAAATTCTTAGGGCAAATCCTTTTTCTCTTAAAAATTTAATAATATTTAGAAATTTATATAAACTTAAGATATTATTTTATACTTTAATCGAGATATATTTATTCTATGCTATTATCTTATTTTTAGAACAATACAACACAATGCAAACTCAAGAACCGAAAAAATATGTATCAAAAATTACAACTTCATCGGGCATGGTGCTGTCACCTGAAATTCTAACTAATTGTCTCAGCAATATGGGCAAAAATAATATGAGAGCGGTGAGAAAGAATTAAAAAAAAATATGACTATTTAATTTTAAATTATAAATCTAAAAAATTCTATCATAAATAAAGATATTTGTCAATACATACAAATCAATGTTTATAAGTACTGGTTATATAATTTTGCAAATTAATTTTTATATGAAAAGAATATTTGATAGATATTTTTACTAAAAAAAAATAATAAGAATGTCAATATAATTACAGTAATTTATAATTAAGCTTCTTTATACACCTTGGAATAATACTATATCATTTTTATTCATAGAACAAAACGCAGTACGATGGAAATAAAAAAAATGAACCTATCATTCGTGATACGAAATATTGCGAGGCAAGTGAATTATCCAGAAAATCTTTGGATTTTTTAAAGAATACAAAATCTATGTATGAACATCATCAGCATGAGATTCCGACGGTATAAATGTTTCTTTAGACCTTGTAAAAATATAAGAAATATATAAAGAATTTTTTAAGGAACAATGAAACAAAAACATAAAAAAGAAAAAGTTAGAATTTTATTTTTCATTAAAAAATTTTAAAAGGTAATGATATATTCGAAATATATACAATACTTTGCTATATATACAATATTTTGCAACAATATGAAACAGTCCCAGTAAGTATAGTTTCTTATAAGAAACATTTAAAAATATTCTGCAGTATTGCAGCAACGAACCCATGTAATAAGCTAACGTAGTTATTTGTCGTCATTTTAATGTCAAATTGACAAATAACATTTGCTCGTTACTTGAGTTGTAACGTTATTACAATGTCCAAAAATGTTTCTTGTTTACTAGAGTTGAAATGCATTGAACGTGATGTATTAAGTTGTGAGGATTAATTCAAAGACTTATGCTTTATTTTTATTCTTGAGTCTTTCATTACGTTCAGTATTTTACATGTTGTACTTTACTGTTATTGCGTGCGACAAAAGTGCAGCGACTAATATGCATGTAATATTTGTTTAATGTAATATATAAAGGAATATACAGATGGAAAAATGCAATAGAAGATATATTAAGTAATAAAGTGTTATAATTGTAATTACATACAACTGCATGTATGCAAAATGACTTTATTTTGCAACAATATATATGTATATGTATGTTTAAATTACATGTAAAATGTTTATAGGTTATTGATAAATCAAGGTACGAAGATCGACAAGAAAAAAATTATAATCGTAAGCATTGGAAACAAAATGTTATATTTCCCATAAAGAAACGACAGAATAAAATAATGAAAAAATCAAGCTGTATGGAAGATCATGTCGATTCAGCTAAATCTGAAGAAGAAGCAGCTACTATGATACAAGCTACATATAGAGGATATAAAGTTAGAAGAAAATTTGACGAAGTTAGTGAATATTTTAATTAACCATCACGATTTGTACATACCTTGAGTATACAGGGTGTCCCGACCTTTTTTGCCAATCACTTTTGTGTAGATAGAGCGGACTAAATTGAGTCGAAAAGTCCTCTACCATTTTGCAATTTTCGCAATAGTTAACAAGATATTAATTACTAAAAATTACGAAATATTAGTCTTGAATAATTTTTTGCTCAAATACTATCAACTTTACAGAAAAACTGCAAAAGACAAAAATCATTAATTTTTTTCTCATAAAGTTCTGAGAATTTTTTCAGAATTTTTTATCAACTTTTTAGTACTGCATTTTCTTATTTTTACCAACGTGAGAAAATACGGTATTAAAAAATTCTAAAAAATTCTTAGAGCTCTATAAGAAGAAAATAAACAATTTTTATTTCTTGCAGTTTTTCTGTAAAGCTAATAGTATTTGAATAAAAAATGATTGAAAACCAATTTTTAGCAATTTTTAGCAATTAATATCTTGTTAACTATTGCAAAAATTGCAAAATGGTAGAGGGTTTCTTCTCAGTTTAGTCCATTTTACCCCTATGAGAAAGATTTACCATTATTTTCTAAACACCCTGTATATATGTATATATATATATATATAAAGGTGGTAATATTTGATTAAATTATGTTATTAAAGTTTGTACGAATTACAAAAACAAATATATCATATAACTTGCATTAATTTTTAAGAGACATTTGTGTTTTTATATTCTTTTTTTTCTTTCTTTTTTTAAATTTTATTGAAGAAATATTCTATTATATATAAAAGAGAAGAGAGAAAGAGAAGAGTTCGAAATAATAATAATAATAGTTGATTATTTTGTAATATTATAGATTAAGAAATCGTCTTTGGAAGGAATACAAAATGCTCAAAAAGTGGCTGAGCTGTTATCTATGTCGACGAGTCAATGTGGATGGTCACTTCAAAAATCATTACATCCAGTTAACGTATCCAACAATATTACAAATCATACAAAAAACACATTACATTATATGTGAAGAAAATGCAATTTAGTTGCAATTTAGGTGAAATGTAATAAATGTTTAGTAATAAATATATATACAGAAATAATTCTCTCTCTCTCTCTCTCTCTCTCTCTCTCTCTCTCTCTGTAAAAAGATATATTTTCTATATATACAATGTTATATTATAAATGTTGCTCAATTTTCTATGTTATCACCGATATGTGAAATATAATGACACATGATGTAACAAGGTTAATATTTATTTTTAATTATTGAATTTAGATTAGAATATACATACATGTATTCTGATTTATCCAATAATGGATCTCTGATAAAAGATGTATATATGCGCAGGCGTGTGTATACATATATACATATATGATAAACCATTAATGATGAACAATACCTTGCAAAATATGATAAGTACGTGAGATAACACATTAATTAATAAAAGCCAATATTCATAGCTCGATCTTGCAGAAGAACGTTCTAAGTATAATATTGAGACACTGTATGGGCGTATGGCTATTTAATTTATTGGTTGTATGTAATCTTAAGATGGTGTATATATGACCAGAAAAGTGATTTTGAATACAACATTGGACCGAGCGGACTATAAATATCGACAATATAATAATTAAACGGCTTCATCCACGTACACAGGCTAAGTTTTGTGCAGGATCATACATTAATCCATATTTATTATAATATATAAAACCAAACGTTTCGGTCTGTCATCAGACCATTTTCAATAGTATTACATAGA
>NW_017296441.1:314380-314842 GCF_001594075.2 Trachymyrmex cornetzi | reverse complement strand
TAATTTTCATCCTCTGCACTCCATGAAAACAAGTCTGCTCTAACTATTAACGAATTATAAGTTCAAAATTACATTTACTTTTATAGTCTATTTTAACATAATATTATATAGCTACTTACATTATAAGTGAAGTTAATAATTATATTATCATTAGTAATAATCTTTTATTATCCCAATAAATCGACGCACCATTACCTGATACTGATAAATAATAATTTATAATTATTAATATGAATCTCTCAATTAATTAATTCCAAAAAACTTAGTAACACCTGCGTAGAATTATTAAAATGTATCACACAAAGTAATGCACACTTTATCAAAGACATATTTTTCTTTCCTTTGTTCGTTTTAACGCTAATAACAGTTAATGTGAGGAAAGCTAGGACGAACTGCGAGAAACTGTCTCGTATATTCTGACAATTAGGTAAAGACAAATTAAAGACGAATGAACAGAAAGAG